>NC_069501.1:467312639-467397639 GCF_027579735.1 Bombina bombina
CGGAAAAGGTGGAAACACATAAGCTATGTTGAAAACCCAAGGGGCTGCAAGTGCATCTACCAGCACCGCTCCTGGGTCCCTGGACCTGGATCCGTAACGAGGAAGCTTGGCGTTCTGGCGAGATGCCATAAGATCCAGATCCGGTTTGCCCCAACGACGAATCAGTTGAGCAAATACCTCCGGGTGTAGTTCCCACTCCCCCGGATGAAAAGTCTGGCGACTTAGAAAATCCGCTTCCCAGTTCTCCACACCTGGGATGTAGATCGCTGACAGGTGGCAAGAGTGTGACTCTGCCCAGCGAATTATCTTCGAGACTTCCAACATCGCTAGGGAACTCCTGGTTCCCCCTTGATGATTGATGTAAGCCACAGTCGTGATGTTGTCCGACTGAAACCTGATGAACCTCAGTGTTGCTAACTGAGGCCAAGCTAGAAGAGCATTGAATATTGCTCTTAATTCTAGAATGTTGATTGGTAGGAGCTTCTCCTCCTGAGTCCACGATCCCTGAGCCTTCAGGGAGTTCCAGACTGCTCCCCAGCCTAGAAGGCTGGCATCTGTTACAATCGTCCAATCTGGTCTGCGAAAGGTCATTCCTTCGGACAGATGAACGCGTGAAAACCACCAGAGAAGAGAATCTCTGGTCTCCTGGTCCAGATTTAGCAAAGGGGACAGATCTGAGTAATCCCCGTTCCACTGACTTAGCATGCATAGTTGCAGCGGTCTGAGATGCAGGCGCGCAAATGGCACTATGTCCATTGCCGCGACCATCAAGCCGATTACTTCCATACACTGAGCTACTGATGGGCTTGGAATGGAGTGAAGGGCACGGCAAGCATTGAGAATCTTTGATAACCTGGACTCCGTCAGGTAAATCTTCATCTCTACAGAATCTATAAGAGTCCCTAGAAAAGGAACCCTTGTGAGCGGTAACAGAGAACTCTTTTCCACGTTCACTTTCCACCCATGCGACCTCAGAAATGCTAGAACTATCTCTGTATGAGACTTTGCATTTTGAAAACTTGACGCTTGAATCAGAATGTCGTCTAGGTACGGAGCCACCGCTATGCCTCGTGGTCTTAGTACCGCCAGAAGTGAGCCCAGAACCTTTGTAAAAATTCTCGGTGCCGTAGCTAACCCGAAGGGAAGAGCTACAAACTGGTAATGCCTGTCTAGAAAGGCAAATCGTAGGTACCGATAATGATCTTTGTGAATCGGTATGTGAAGGTAGGCATCCTTTAAGTCCACTGTGGTCATATATTGACCCTCTTGGATCATGGGCAGGATGGTCCGAATGGTTTCCATCTTGAACGATGGAACCCTTAGGAATTTGTTTAAGATTTTTAAGTCTAAGATTGGTCTGAAGGTTCCCTCTTTTTTGGGAACCACAAAGTGAGTAAAACCCTTGTCCTCGTTCCGTTCGCGGAACTGGGTGGATCACTCCCATCACTAAGAGGTCTTGTACACATTGTAGAAATGCCTCTTTCTTTACTAGGTTTGTTGATAACCTTGACAGATGAAACCTCCCTTGTGGAGGAGAAGTTTTGAAATCCAGAAGGTATCCCTGAGATATAATCTCCAACGTCCAGGAATCCTGTACATCTCTTGCCCAGGCCTGGGCGAAGAGAGAAAGTCTGCCCCCCACTAGATCCGTCTCCGGAGAGGGGGCCCTGTCTTCATGCTGTCTTAGGGGCGGAAGTAGGCTTTCTGGCCTGCTTGCCCTTGTTCCATGACTGGTTGCCTTTCCAACCCTGTCTGTAACGAGCAGTAGTTCCTTCCTGTTTTGGAGCGGAGGAAGTTGATGCTGCTCCTGCCTTGAAGTTACGAAAGGCACGAAAATTAGACTGTTTGGCCTTTGATTTGGCCCTGTCCTGAGGAAGGGTGTGGCCCTTACCTCCCGTAATGTCAGCAATAAATTTCCTTCAAGCCGGGCCCGAATAAGGTCTGCCCTTTGAAAGGAATGTTAAGTAGTTTAGACTTAGAAGTTACATCTGCTGACCAGGATTTAAGCCATAGCGCCCTGCGCGCCTGTATGGCGAATCCGGAATTTTTAGCCGTAAGTTTGGTTAAATGCACTAAGGCATCCGAAACAAACGCATTAGCCAGTTTAAGTGTTCTAACTTTGCTCAAAGTCTCATCCAATGGTGCTGTGCGAATCGCCTCTTCCAGAGACTCAAACCAGAATGCCGCTGCAATGCATGCAAGAGGCTGCAATATAAAACCTTGTTGAACAAACATTTTCTTAAGGTAACCCTCTAATTTTTTATCCATTGGATCTGAGAAAGCACAGCTATCCTCCACCGGGATAGTGGTACGCTTGGCTAAAGTAGAAACTGCTCCCTCCACCTTAGGGACCGTCTGCCATAAGTCTCGTGTGGTGGCGTCTATAGGGAACATTTTTCTAAATATCGGAGGAGGGGAAAAGGGCACACCGGGTCTATCCCACTCCGTACTAATAATTTCTGTAAGCCTTTTTGGTATAGGAAAAACGTCAGTACACACCGGTACCGCATAGTATCTATCCAACCTACATAATTTCTCTGGGATTGCCACCGTGTCGCAATCATTCAGAGCCGCTAACACCTCCCCTAGTAACACGCGGAGGTTCTCAAGCTTAAATTTAAAATTTGAAATTTCTGAATCCGGTCTCCCCGGATCAGAACCGTCACCGACAGAATGAAGCTCACCGTCCTCATGTTCTGCAAATTGTGACTCAGTATCAGACATGGCTCTCGTGTCATCAGCGCGCTCTGTCCTTAACCCACAGCTATCGCGCTTGCCTCTTAATTCGGGCATATTGTATAATAATTCTTTCATAACATTAGCCATATCATGTAAAGTGATTTGTAAGGGCCTTGATGTACTTGGCGCCTCAATCTTACGCACCTCCCGAGCGGGAGACGCAGGTACTGACACGTGAGGAGAGTTAGACGGCATAACTTCCCCCTCGTTGTCTGGTGATAGTTTCTCTATCGGTACAGATTGACTTTTATTCAAAGTAATATCAATACAATTGGTACACATTTCTATTGGGCTCCACATCGGCTTTTGAACATAATGAACAAGCAGATTCCTCTGTATCAGACATGTTTAAACAGACTAGCAATGAAGCTAGCAAGCTTGGAAATCACTTTCAATAAGTTTACAAGCAATATAAAAAACGCTGCAGCGCTTTTAAAAATACAGTTGAATAACAAGGAAAACTAATTCAGTTATAGTCAACAATTCTTAACGAGAAAAATATTAATTAGCAGAGGATTGCACCCATTAGCAAAAGGATGATTAACCCCTCAATACCCCAAAAACGGATATCAAATTAAGATTTAACGCTTTTATCACAGATCTGCTGTGACTGATTACCTCCCTCAAAAACGAATTTTGAAGACCCCTGAGCTCTCTAGAGACGTCCTGGATCAAGGAGGAAGAAACAGGAAGACTGTGCTAGAATTTTAACTGCGCAACAAGGCGCTAAAACAAGGTCCCTCCCACTCATATTACAACAGTGGGAGACCTGATATAACGGTTTCTATGCAGAAAATACGTTAGCCATGTGGAAAAAAATCATGCCCAAAAAGATTTATCACCCAAGTACCTCACAACGAATAACATGCCAGTAAACGTTTTAAAAACAATATTTTGAATGTCATGCAAAGTTATCAGTAAGCCTGCTACCAGTCGCTTCCACTGCAGATAAGGCTTAAAAACATTATTTCAGTATTAATAGTATTTTCTCAGTCAAATTCTAGTCCCTAGAAAATAACTCAACTGCGCATACATTTATCAGCCTGATACCAGTCGCTACTACTGCATTTAAGGCTGTACTTACATCATATGGGTAACAGCAGTATTTTCTTAGTCAATTCCATTCCCAGAAAATAATGTACTGCACATACCTCATTTGCGGGGGACCCCGCATGCTATTCCCCTCTTTCTGAAGTTACCCTACTCCTCAGAATGTTGAGAACAGCCAGCGGATCTTAGTTACGTCTGCTAAGATCATAGAAAAACGCAGGCAGATTCTTCTCCAAATACTGCCTGAGATACAAAAAACGGCACACTCCGGTGTCATTTTAAAATAACAAACTTTTGATTGAAGAATAATTAAGTAAAAACTCCAACTCCTCTCGCGACCTCCTTCTTTGTTGAGAGTTGCAAGAGAATGACTGGATATGACGACATGTGAGGGGAGGAGCTAAATAGCAGCTCTGCTTGGGTGATCCTCTTGCAACTTCCTGTTGGGAAGGAGAATATATCCCATAAGTAATGGATGACCCGTGGACTGAACACACTTAACAAGAGAAATAAACAAAAATCAATTTACACACCTGTGTTTGCACTCAGTGTTAGTGACCATATCGTGTATGAACCGCACGCTATGCGTGTCAGTATTGCCACCGGAAGTAGTGGCAAGCTAACCGGATGTAGATTCTAGTACCATAATCTCCGGTAAATGTTATTTCAGATACTAAACTTGTCCCATTCTCGGAACTTATTTGTCTGTGTATAACCTTTATGTGCACAATGTGACAAGCAATAGATATTTATAAGTAAAACGTATTCACCTCGTATTCTTGGATTATAAGTGATACTTCCTCCTACCCTTAAGAGCCACCTTAATTACCTTCCGATCCGGAAAGGTCCAGGATATGATGTATCACGTCATTTCCGGTATCTGAACCGTTCTGTTATCAAACTTATCATGCAAGTGATTGTCGTGACTAATGTGACACACCACTATTGAGAGTGTACACTAACATAGCTCTGCACATGAATATTATGAGCACAATCCATTCTTACCCACTATCGTGTTAATCATATTACTCACTAGTGAAAACACTCTGGTCATGACGTCCTACGTCACTTCCGGTGTCTTGTGAAGGATATATTCTATGGTGTATAGTTAACCACATCAATTCCAAGATGCTCACCAATGTTTTCATGTACTGTGCTTACTAATATAGGTATGGGCATGTCTCAGTAGATCTCCCCCTCTAGTCACCAATCATGGGTGACTTATCAAATCTCACCTCTAGGTTCAAAGTGTATTATAAATACTCAAGTATCCCAACACCCTCGCACATTTGTTGAATTAACCCACAATGTCACGTGCTGTCCTAGCAGCACAATACATACCTAGTGCACACAAAAGGAATAAAAATATATATACACAATTAACTACATGGTAGCAAAGTGGTAGATTGGACTATCTATAATATCTCATTTACCTAAGTCAACACTATATAGGTTACTAGAGAGCACTGTGGTATATCACACATCTGAATTACACAGCATGTCTATGTCAATTCCATATATTCATGCTCACTAGCCCCTATAATGTGGTAATATGACAGTATACGTCATATATGTCACAGGAACCCCAGGATATCTCAGAGAACAAAAAAAAGCAAGGATGCAAATGGGGGTTGGCAGGCCCCCATACTTCGCCCCTCATGTTATGATAGGGCTAGGAGTGTGGTCCCACATTGATGTCAACCGTGGTGCTAGGAGCAGTCCTCACAGTTCTTTCAATTGAGGTGTCCATTCCTTATGAAAACCACTGGTGGAGGGTACCCTACCCTTGTATTTAACCCTGATGTAAAAAAGTTTATGGAGGAAGATAGTATAACGGGTGACCAGGTGGTACCGGTTTCACACCCACAGCCTGCACAGACCCCTACCGGGACCTGTCCCTGCATGTGAAAAAGATCTGTGAGATAGGACCTCCCCATCCGCATGGCGTGGCCCCCATCTCCCTCTCTGCGTGACACTGTAGGTCCCGCGCATGCACCCCAGGTATGTGGCTCCTACCTAGATCAAGGATTTGAAATCGGGTGGTGAATTAAGACCCCCAGGATGTATAGTTCCCAACCGGTACATCCATTCTGCTTCACGGATCAGAAGGTCTTTGTTTCTGTCTCCCCCCCTGTCCAATCTAGGGATATGATCAATCAGGATGTATCGGATCGATGAGACCTGGTGCTTCATTCGTGCACAATGCCGTGCAATAGGCTGATCCGACTCTCCTTTGTCTAGCGCCACGCGTATGGCTCTCCGATGATTCGCCATTCGTTCACGTAAAGTCCCACTCGTCTTTCCCACATTGAACACGGACAGAGTAATACGTAATACTACGTGTGTAGTTGTGCATGTGATTGAGTGTCCGATAGTGAAGATCCGATTAGAATGCGGATGATGGAATGTCCTGGAAGCTATTAGGCCATTGCATGTTGTGCAGCCTAGACACCTATAGGACCACTTGATGTTAGTCCTTGCCTGTGTCGTATAGCATCGTTGAGGGTCCGTCTTAACTAGCATGTCTCTCAGATTTGTGCCTCTTCTATAAGCCACCATTGGTGCCATGTCCCGTAAAAATGCCAATTTTGGATCAGAGGCAATTAGTGGCCAGTGTTTATGTAAGATCTTCCGTGTGTCTGTCATATCTGGTGCAAAGGTTGTAGTCATGATTAACCTCTTACTTGCCCTTGTTTTCACTTCCCGATCAATCAGGGTTTGCACAACATGCAATGGCCTAATAGCTTCCAGGACATTCCATCATCCGCATTCTAATCGGATCTTCACTATCTGACACTCAATCACATGCACAACTACACACGTAGTATACTTATTACTCTGTCCGTGTTCAATATGCTATGTGGGAAAGACGAGTGGGACTTTACGTGACTGAATGGCGAATCATCGGAGAGCCATACTCGTGGCGCTAGACAAAGGAGAGTCAGATCAGCCTGTTGCGCGGCATTATGCACGAATGAAGCACCAGGTCTCATCGATCAGATACATCCGGATTGATCATATGCCTAGATTGGACAGGGGGGTGAGAAAGAAACAAAGCCCTTCTGATCCGTGAAGCAGAATGGATGTACCGGTTGGGAACTATACATCCTGGGGGTCTTAATTCACCACCCGATTTCAAATCCTTGATCTAGGTAGGAGCCACATACCTGGGGTGCATGTGCGGGACCTACACTGTCACGCAGAGAGGGAGATGGGGGCCACACCATGCGGATGGGGTGGTCCTATCTCACAGATCTTTTTCACATGCAGGGACAGGTCCCGATAGGGGTCTGTGCAGGCTGTGGGCGTGAAACAGGTACCACCTGGCCACCCGTTATACTATCTTGCTCTATAAACCTTTTTACATCAGGGTTGAATACAAGGGTAGGGTACCCTCCACCAGTGGTTTTCATAAGGAATGGACACCTCAATTGAAAGAACTGTGAGTACTGCTCCTAGCACCACGGTTGACATCAATGTGGGACCACACTCCTAGCCCCATCATAACATGAGGGGCGAAGTATGGGGGCCTGCTAACCCCCATTTGCATCCTTGCTTGTTTTTGATCTCTGAGATATCCTGGGGTTCCTGTGATATATTTGATATATATATGACATATATTGTCATATTGCCACATTATAGGGGCTATTGAGCATGAATATATGGAATTGACATAGATATGCTGTGTAATTCAGATGTGTGATATACCACAGTGCTCTCTAGTAACCTATATAGTGTTGACTTAGGTAAATGAGATATTATCGATAGTCCAATCTACCACTTTGCTACCATGTAGTTAATTGTGTATATATATTTTATTCCTTTTGTGTGCACTGGGTATGTATTGTGCTGCTAGGACAGCACGTGACATTGTGGGTTAATTCAACAAATGTGCGAGGGTGTTGGGATACTTGAGTATTTATAATACACTTTGAACCTAGAGGTGAGATTTGATAAGTCACCCATAACTAGTGACTAGAGGGGGAGATCTACTGAGACATGCCCATACCTATCTTTGTAAGCACAGTACATGAAAACATTGGTGAGCATCTTGGAATTGATGGGGTTAACTATACACAGTAGAATATATCCTTCACAAGACACCGGAAGTGATGTAGGACGTCATGACCAGAGTGTTTTCACTAGTGAGTAATATGATTAACACGATAGTGGGTAAGAATGGATTGTGCTCATAATATTCATGCGCAGAGCTATATTAGTGTACACTCTCAATAGTGGTGTGTCACATTAGTCACGACAATCACTTGCATGATAAGTTTGATAACAGAACGGTTCCGATACCGGAAATGACGCGATACGTCATATCCTGGACCTTTCCGGATCGGAAGGTAATTGAGGTGGCTCTTAAGGGTAGGAGGAAGTATCACTTATAATCCAAGAATACGAGGTGAATAAGTTTTACTTATAAATACCTATTGCTTGTCACATTGTGCACATAAAGGTTATACACAGACAAACAAGTTCCGAGAATGGGACAAGTTTAGTATCTGAAATAACATTTACCGGAGATTATGGTACTAGAATCTACATCCGGTTTGCTTGCCACTACTTCCGGTGGCAATACTGACACGCACAGCATGCGGTTCATACACGATATGGTCACAGGTGTGTAAATTGATTTTTGTATTTAAGGTGTGTTGTCATCACTGTTTGGTATGCTGATGAAGGGGAGGCTGTCCCCGAAAACGTTTCATTAAATTGAAGTTTGTGTTGACTTAAAGACCTGAGAGTACATCATTTCTGCTATTTATTATCATTTTTGCACCCAGGCAGTTGTCCCATTGGAGGGTGATTCTCTCTCATATATATTTACACACGTGGTCTTACTGACCTACGGAAGTCGTTCTTGTCTGTGATAAATCTGCAAAAGCCCCCAATCCAGCAAGGTGACCCTGCAGAATCTCCAGCCCCCTTGTCCATACTGCTCGCCGCCATAACCTTCAGAGAGAAATTTAGTTTGTCGAAATTTGTATGAGTAACGCTGCCCCCTCATGGGGAAATGAATAACTGCGTTCGAGTAGATTTAATGTGCAGTATACCTACTGGCTATGCAGAAATATTACTACTCATTAGCGTAGTCTAAAACATTACAGCTATAAACCCTCTACATGTTTGTATTTGAAAGGCTGCAATCCTATTAGGCGGTCTTCAAACTAAAGATGCCAAAGGAAGTCACTGAAATATACACAACTTCTGCTAACGTGTATAGCCACATTATGGAATACAACACAGAGAAAAAAAAAAAGTAATTCATAATTCCAAAGCTATAACAGATGTAGCATACATGATTGTATTATAAAGCTTGCGTTAGGTGGTCTTCCAAGGAAAGGCACTGAATATACAATTCTTATAGCCACAATTTGGAATGTAACACACACACAAAAAAAAAAAAAAAATGTAATTCAAATTTCTCAAGATATAGCAACTGTAACAAGAATTTACAGTTATAAACGTTAGCGTTTTTTATTTATAATTGGAGATAAATGAGAAAACATAATTTATGCTTACCTGATAAATTCCTTTCTTCTGTTGTGTGATCAGTCCACGGGTCATCATTACTTCTGGGATATAACTCCTCCCCAACAGGAAATGCAAGAGGATTCACCCAGCAGAGCTGCATATAGCTCCTCCCCTCTACGTCACTCCCAGTCATTCGACCAAGAATCAACGAGAAAGGAGAAACCAAGGGTGAAGTGGTGACTGGAGTATAATTTAAAAGATATTTACCTGCCTTAAAACAGGGCGGGCCGTGGACTGATCACACAACAGAAGAAAGGAATTTATCAGGTAAGCATAAATTATGTTTTCTTCTGTTATGTGTGATCAGTCCACGGGTCATCATTACTTCTGGGATACCAATACCAAAGCAAAAGTACACGGATGACGGGAGGGATAGGCAGGCTCATTATACAGAAGGAACCACTGCCTGAAGAACCTTTCTCCCAAAAATAGCCTCCGAAGAAGCAAAAGTGTCAAATTTGTAAAATTTGGAAAAAGTATGAAGCGAAGACCAAGTTGCAGCCTTGCAAATCTGTTCAACAGAGGCCTCATTCTTAAAGGCCCAAGTGGAAGCCACAGCTCTAGTAGAATGAGCTGTAATTCTTTCAGGAGGCTGCTGTCCAGCAGTCTCATAGGCTAAACGAATTATGCTACGAAGCCAGAAGGAGAGAGAGGTAGCCGAAGCCTTATGACCTCTCCTCTGACCAGAATACACGACAAACAGGGAAGACGTTTGTCGAAAATCCTTAGTTGCCTGCAAGTAGAACTTGAGGGCACGAACTACATCCAGATTGTGTAGAAGACGTTCCTTCTTTGAAGAAGGATTTGGACACAAGGATGGAACAACAATCTCTTGATTGATATTCCTGTTAGTGACTACCTTAGGTAAGAACCCAGGTTTAGTACGCAGAACTACCTTGTCCGAGTGAAAAATCAGATAAGGAGAATCACAATGTAAGGCTGATAACTCAGAGACTCTTCGAGCCGAGGAAATAGCCATTAAAAACAGAACTTTCCAAGATAACAATTTTATATCAATGGAATGAAGGGGTTCAAACGGAACACCCTGTAAAACGTTAAGAACTAAGTTTAAACTCCATGGCGGAGCAACAGTTTTAAACACAGGCTTGATCCTAGCTAAAGCCTGACAAAAGGCCTGGACGTCTGGATTTTCTGACAGACGCCTGTGTAACAAGATGGACAGAGCTGAGATCTGTCCCTTTAATGAGCTAGCCGATAAACCCTTTTCTAAACCTTCTTGTAGAAAGGACAATATCCTAGGAATCCTAACCTTACTCCAGGAGTAACCTTTGGATTCGCACCAGTATAGGTATTTACGCCATATCTTATGGTAAATCCTTCTGGTAACAGGCTTCCTAGCCTGTATCAGGGTATCAATAACCGACTCAGAAAAACCACGTTTTGATAAAATCAAGCGTTCAATTTCCAAGCAGTCAGCTTCAGAGAAGTTAGATTTTGATGTTTGAATGGACCCTGTATCAGAAGGTCCTGTCTTAGAGGTAGAGACCAAGGCGGACAGGATGACATGTCCACTAGATCTGCATACCAAGTCCTGCGTGGCCATGCAGGCGCTATTAGAATCACTGATGCTCTCTCCTGTTTGATTTTGGCAATCAATCGAGGAAGCAGCGGGAAGGGTGGAAACACATAAGCCATCCCGAAGTTCCAAGGTGCTGTCAAGGCATCTATCAGAACCGCTCCCGGATCCCTGGATCTGGACCCGTAGCGAGGAAGTTTGGCGTTCTGGCGAGACGCCATGAGATCTATCTCTGGTTTGCCCCAACGTCGAAGTATTTGGGCAAAGACCTCCGGATGAAGTTCCCACTCCCCCGGATGAAAAGTCTGGCGACTCAAGAAATCCGCCTCCCAGTTCTCCACTCCCGGGATGTGGATTGCTGACAGGTGGCAAGAGTGAGACTCTGCCCAGCGAATTATCTTTGATACTTCCATCATTGCTAGGGAGCTTCTTGTCCCTCCTTGATGGTTGATGTAAGCTACAGTCGTGATGTTGTCCGACTGAAACCTGATGAACCCCCGAGTTTTTAACTGGGGCCAAGCCAGAAGGGCATGGAGAACTGCTCTTAATTCCAGAATGTTTATTGGCAGGAGACTTTCCTCCTGATTCCATTGTCCCTGAGCCTTCAGAGAATTCCAGACAGCGCCCCAACCTAGTAGGCTGGCGTCTGTTGTTACAATTGTCCAGTCCGGCCTGCTGAATGGCATCCCCCTGGACAGATGTGGCCGAGAAAGCCACCATAGAAGAGAGTTTCTGGTCTCTTGATCCAGATTCAGAGTAGGGGACAAGTCTGAGTAATCCCCATTCCACTGACTCAGCATGCACAATTGCAGCGGTCTGAGATGTAGACGTGCAAAGGGTACTATGTCCATTGCTGCTACCATTAAGCCGATCACCTCCATGCATTGAGCTACTGACGGGAGTTGAATGGAATGAAGGACACGGCATGCATTTAGAAGCTTTGTTAATCTGTCTTCTGTCAGATAAATCTTCATTTCTACAGAATCTATAAGAGTCCCCAAGAATGGAACTCTTGTGAGAGGAAAAAGAGAACTCTTCTTTTCGTTCACTTTCCATCCATGCGACCTTAGAAATGCCAGAACTAACTCTGTATGAGACTTGGCAGTTTGAAAGCTTGAAGCTTGTATCAGAATGTCGTCTAGGTACGGAGCTACCGAAATTCCTCGCGGTCTTAGTACCGCCAGAAGGGCACCCAAAACCTTTGTGAAGATTCTTGGAGCCGTAGCCAATCCGAATGGAAGAGCTACAAACTGGTAATGCCTGTCTAAGAAGGCAAACCTTAGATACCGGTAATGATCTTTGTGAATCGGTATGTGAAGGTAAGCATCCTTTAAATCCACTGTGGTCATGTACTGACCCTTTTGGATCATGGGTAAGATTGTCCGAATAGTTTCCATTTTGAACGATGGAACTCTTAGGAATTTGTTTAGGATCTTTAAATCCAAGATTGGCCTGAAAGTTCCCTCTTTTTTGGGAACCACAAACAGGTTTGAGTAAAACCCTTGTCCTTGTTCCGACCGCGGAACCGGATGGATCACTCCCATTAATAACAGATCTTGTACACAGCGTAGAAACGCTTCTTTCTTTATCTGGTTTGTTGACAACCTTGACAGATGAAATCTCCCTCTTGGGGGAGAGAATTTGAAGTCTAGAAGGTATCCCTGAGATATGATCTCTAGCGCCCAGGGATCCTGAACATCTCTTGCCCAGGCCTGGGCGAAGAGAGAGAGTCTGCCCCCCACTAGATCCGGTTCCGGATCGGGGGCCCTCGGTTCATGCTGTCTTTGGGGCAGCAGCAGGTTTCCTGGCCTGCTTGCCCTTGTTCCAGGACTGGTTAGGTTTCCAGCTTTGTCTGTAACGAGCAACAGCTCCTTCCTGTTTTGGTGCAGTGGAAGTTGATGCTGCTCCTGCTTTGAAATTCCGAAAGGGACGAAAATTAGACTGTCTAGCCTTAGCTTTGGCTTTGTCTTGAGGCAGGGCGTGGCCCTTACCTCCTGTAATGTCAGCGATAATTTCTTTCAAACCGGGCCCAAATAAAGTTTGCCCCTTGAAAGGTATATTAAGTAATTTGGACTTAGAAGTTACATCAGCTGACCAGGATTTTAGCCACAGCGCCCTACGTGCCTGAATGGCGAATCCTGAGTTCTTAGCCGTAAGTTTGGTTAAATGTACTACGGCCTCCGAAATGAATGAATTAGCTAGTTTAAGGACTCTAAGCCTGTCCGTAATGTCGTCCAGCGTAGCTGAACTAAGGTTCTCTTCCAGAGACTCAATCCAAAATGCTGCCGCAGCCGTAATCGGCGCGATGCATGCAAGGGGTTGCAATATAAAACCTTGTTGAACAAACATTTTCTTAAGGTAACCCTCTAATTTTTTATCCATTGGATCTGAAAAAGCACAGCTATCCTCCACCGGGATAGTGGTACGCTTAGCTAAAGTAGAAACTGCTCCCTCCACCTTAGGGACCGTTTGCCATAAGTCCCGTGTGGTGGCGTCTATTGGAAACATCTTTCTAAATATTGGAGGGGGTGAGAACGGCACACCGGGTCTATCCCACTCCTTAGTAACAATTTCAGTTAGTCTCTTAGGTATAGGAAAAACGTCAGTACTCGCCGGTACCGCAAAGTATTTATCCAACCTACACAATTTTTCTGGTATTGCAACAGTGTTACAATCATTAAGAGCCGCTAAAACCTCCCCTAGTAATACACGGAGGTTCTCCAATTTAAATTTAAAATTTGAAATATCTGAATCCAATCTGTTTGGATCAGAACCATCACCCACAGAATGAAGCTCTCCGTCCTCATGTTCTGCAAGCTGTGACGCAGTATCAGACATGGCCCTAGTATTATCAGCGCACTCTGTTCTCACCCCAGAGTGATCACGCTTGCCTCTTAGTTCTGGTAATTTAGCCAAAACTTCAGTCATAACAGTAGCCATATCTTGTAATGTTATCTGTAATGGCCGCCCAGATGTACTAGGCGCCATAATATCACGCACCTCCCGGGCGGGAGATGCAGGTACTGACACGTGAGGCGAGTTAGTCGGCATAACTCTCCCCTCGCTGTTTGGTGAAATTTGTTCAATTTGTACAGATTGGCTTTTATTTAAAGTAGCATCAATACAGTTAGTACATAAATTTCTATTGGGCTCCACCTTGGCATTGGAACAAATGACACAGATATCTTCCTCTGAATCAGACATGTTTAACACACTAGCAATAAACTTGCAACTTGGTTACAATCTTATTTAACAAAAACGTACTGTGCCTCAAAGAGCACTAAACGATTAAATGACAGTTGAAATAATGAACTGAAAGACAGTTATAGCATCAATCCTTAAAAACAACACAACTTTTAGCAAAGGTTTGTTCCCATTAGTAAAGTAACAATAATTAAATTTGAAACATAAAAATTACAGAGCAACGTTTTTAATCACAGTCAATATATAAGTCTCACAGCTCAGCTGAGAGAATCTACCTCCCTCCAAAGAAGTTTGAAGACCCCTGAGATCTGTTAGAGATGAACCGGATCATGCAGGAAATACAAGAGTAACTGACTGGAATTTTTTGATGCGTAGCAAAGAGCGCCAAAAACGGCCCCTCCCCCTCACACACAGCAGTGAGAGAGAAACGAAACTGTCACAATTAAAACAAGCAACTGCCAAGTGGAAAAATAATGCCCAAAAATTTATTCACTCAGTACCTCAGAAAATGCAAACGATTCTACATTCCAGCAAAAACGTTTAACATAATAAATACCTATTAAAAGGTTTAATGTACTTTTAACAGAGTAATTCCGGTGAAATACCATCCCCAGAATACTGAAGTGTAGAGTATACATACATGTCATTATAACGGTATGGCAGGATTTTCTCATCAATTCCATTCAGAAAATAAAAACTGCTACATACCTCAATGCAGATTCATCTGGCCGCTGTCCCCTGATCTGAAGCTTTTACCTCCCTCAGATGGCCGAGAAACAGCAATATGATCTTAACTACTCCGGTTAAAATCATAGTAAAAACTCTGGTAGATTCTTCTTCAAACTCTGCCAGAGAGGCAATAACACGCTCCGGTGCTATTGTAAAATAACAAACTTTTGATTGAAGTTATAAAAATTAAGTATAATCACCATAGTCCTCTCACACATCCTATCTAGTTGCTGGGTGCAAGAGAATGACTGGGAGTGACGTAGAGGGGAGGAGCTATATGCAGCTCTGCTGGGTGAATCCTCTTGCATTTCCTGTTGGGGAGGAGTTATATCCCAGAAGTAATGATGACCCGTGGACTGATCACACATAACAGAAGAAAAAGGACATAGCAGGAAGATGAAGATGTATTAAAAGGACATTCCAGACAAAATTGAAAAGCTCACGTATGCATTTCAGTTTTGAATAGAAGCATATTTGCAACATATACAGTATGTGTTACCAAAAATGGTTCTAGTAAATGTTACAGTTGTTTCAAAAGTGTAAGTATGCTCTGTGCACTGGCATTTTAAATACAGTACAGGTAGCCCTCCGTTTACGCCGGGGTTAGGTTCCAGAAAGAATGGTTGTAAATCAAAACCGTTGTAAATTGAAACCCAGTTTATAATGTAAGTCAATGGGAAGTGAGGGAGATAGGTTCTAGGCCCCTCTCAAAATTGTCATAAGTAACACCCAATACATTATTTTTAAAGCTTTGAAATTACGACTTTAAATGCTAAACAGCATTATAGACCTAATAAAATAATTACACAACACAGAATTTATAATTAAACTAAGTTAAATGAACAAAAACCATTTGCTAAACAGCATTATACTCATAATAAATTAATCACACAACACAAACTTCACTTGCATTTTTCTGCAAACAGTTCTTTCTATGCATTCCAATCTGGACTGATTTATAGACAGGAAGATCTTGTTCCTTTGAAATCTGCTCGATAGCTCAGGTCTGGTTAAACTGATTAATTTCAGCTTGCTTGGCTTTGCTGCAACACCAGCAGACAGCTCCACCTACTGGCTATTTTAATAAATCCACTGCTTCTCAATGTTTTTCAATAGCAGTCACATGTCTGGAAAAAAAAGGTTGTTATTCTGAAACGGTGAAAATTGAACCGTTGTAAAACGAGGGCCACCTGTACTTGTTCAGATAGCTTAAAGTGCGTGTATCATCGGGTAAAAAATCAATTTGTTAATTGCCGACATGATACAAACCCCACTGGCTATTTAAAATCCTAGTGCACTGAGAATATCTAGCTATGCTTCACATGCACGTGCAGAGAAAAATGTAAAAGGGACACTAAACCCAAATTGTTTCATTCATGATTCAGATAGAGCAATTTTAAGCAACTTTCTAATTTACTCCTATTAAAATTAACGTTTTGCATAAAAAACACACAATAATATAAATAATTACAAACATTCCCTTGAAATTATGGTTTCAGCTGGAAAGGGAATGTTTATAATTATTTATAGTGTTTTTTTATGGAAAACGTTCACTCATTTACTCCTTATTTGGCCAGTGGTATTTAGATGTCCACAGAGTGTTTGTAACTATTTACAATCCTTTTTTCCCCCACTATACTACACTAAAGAGCACGCATGCGCTCACTGCCACAGTCGGCAAATTTTACAGAAGCAGGACTGGACAAATAAGGAGTAAATGAGTGAACGTTTTGCATAAAAAACACACAATAATATAAAGAATTACAAACATTCCCTTCAAATTATGGTTTCAGCTGGAAAGGGAATGTTTGTAATTATTTATATTGTGTTTTTTGATGGAAAACATTTACTCCTTATTTGGCCAGTAGTATTTAGATGTCCCCATAGTGTTTGTAACTATGTACGATCCTTTTTTCCCCCACAATATTATTTGTATGCCCCCCAGCTAGTGCCCAAATTGTGGAGGTTCTGCTTCTGTAATATTTTCCGACTGCGGTAGTGAGTGCATGCGTGCTCTTTAGTGTAATTTTCAATTTTATTGAAGGAATGCGCCAGTGAGCGCTTGCGTGCAAAACTGTCTATGAAAGTATTTTTTAGGTGTGGCCGTAGGTGGATAAACGTAACACAGTCAGGGAATAATACAGAACACCAGACCATTTTTGGTTCAGAACCTGGGTAGTGCTTGTTGATTGGTGGCTACATTTAGACACCAATCAGCAAGCGCTACCCAGATTCAGAACCAAAAATGGGCCAGGTCCTATGCTTACATTCCTGCTTTTTCAGATAAAGATATCAAAACAACGAAGAAAATTGATAATAGCAGTAAATTAGAAAGAAAAAATGTGGGTTTTGTGTCCCTTTAATACAACCTAACAAAAACACATAGCTCTCAACCACTTTACCAGTTCTCTGCTTTTATCCAAGCAAAAAAGATAATGAACACACCCACTGTACTCTGTCTAATCACCTACTTTGCACACCCTTCTTTCTACCAGCTGGCTTCCCCTTATCTAACGCCCGCCTGCCAACACCCTTCTGTAGAAAGAAGCTGTTGGGATGATTATTATGTTAGGCTACATAGCCATTATTATGTTAGGCTACATAGCCATTATTATATGTTGTGGCTACTATAACAAAGAATTGCTGATAAACAAATTTGCGCGCGCGTGTGTATATATATATATATATATATATATATATATATATATATATATATATATATATATATATATATATATATATATATATATATATATATATATATATACATACACATACATACATACACACACACATATACATACACACATTTTGCTAAGCTCAGTGTTCTGAGAGATAATCACGTTATGCTGTTATGCTGACTGTACATGTTGCTATGGTATAACCCATATATGGTCTTTTGTTCATTTGATCCTGTTATGTTTTGCTATAAGTATTGTACACATAATAAACAGAGAACTAGTGAAAAACTATCCTCGTGTCTGTGTCCATTGTTTCTTGCTGGTCACCCCAGGGCTCTGCTGAAGGAAGGAGTCGTCCACTCGCAGCCAGGGACTCTGGGTCGGTGATTTTTCTCTATCAGAAGCCTTCTGCTATTATCAAAGTCTGCCAGCCACCATACACCCTTGCTGCAAACTATCTTTTTTGGACGACTTCCTAGATCTTCCCCCAAACCCAGCAGTCATATCCAGCCAACCACACTTAATGCTTCACTTGTTTTCCTTAGGGTGTGAACTGCAGCTTGGTCCCTCAGCGATTATCTTTCAGTGATCTTCCGATCCCAGCACAAGGTATATAAATTTGTGGGCGTCAGGGACCCACTATTTCAATGTGGAAGACTCCTGAAACTTCCAGGGGAGTTGGGATGTCTGCCATCAGTACTGGAATGTTGAAGGAAATGCTCAGGTAATTCATTATTATTTTTTTGGGGGGGCGGGGGCACTGCAAAGCAGAAGGCTTCCAGAGGCTAGAGATGTAAGATACATCATTCTAGATATGCAAAATTAGGGCACGTCTAGGGTTGTCACCTTTCCTTGAAAACCATACTGTTTGTACTAATCAACATACAATAATTATGCAGCATAATTCAGAAACTAAAGCTGATTGTACGTAGATCCATAGGATTCTTCAAAGCACATTTGCCTACCTATTCAATGTGGTATTTAATATGTATTAGAGCATATATATAGCTTATTTCATTTATAAGACTAACTATATAAGGATATTGCATTGTTAATTGTAAAAGGTTAGGAATCTATTTAAATACATTATAATTTTAAATATGACATTTCGTTATATGCACAAATAGTATCTTTAAACACTGGGTTAAAAAAAAAAAAAAAAAAAAAAAAAAGAAAAGCACAACCAATCTCCTCTGTTATAGGCTGTTTTAGGTGTTCACAAAGACCTTTACCTAACATCATTTAAGACACCTGAATAATAAACTAATAATTGGTCTCTTGCTAAAAGCATATCTATGTAGGCTTAAAGGGACAGTCTACACCAGAACTTGTATTGTTTTAAAAGATAGATAATCCCTTTATTACCCATTTCCCAGTTTTGCATAACCAACACAGTTATAATAATATACTTTTAACCTCTGTGATTATCTTGTATCTAAGCCTCTGCAAACTGCCCCTTTTTTCAGTTCTTTTGACCGACTTGCAGTCTAGCCAATCAGTGCCTGCTCCCAGATTACTTCACGTGCACGAGCACAGTGTTATCTATATGAAATACGTGAACTAACACCCTCTAGTGGTGAAAAACTGTTAAAATGTAATCTGAAAGAGGTGGGTTTCAAGGTCTAAGAAATTAGCATATGAACCTCTCAGGTTAAGCTTTCAACTAAGAATACCAAGAGAACAAAGCAAAATTGGTGATAAAAGTAAATTGGAAAATTGTTTAAAATTACATGCTCTATCTGAATCATGAAAGTTTATTTTGGCCTAGACTGTCCCTTTAAGAGCACCAATGCACTACTGGGAGTGAGCTGCTAATTGATGGCAACATGTAAATGCATCTTGCCTATGGCTCACTTGATGTGTTCAGCTAGTTCCTAAGTAGAGCATTGCTGCTTCTTCAACAATGGATACCAAGAGAGTGAAGCAAATTTGATATTAGAATTTAAGTGGAAAGTTTTTTAAATTGTATGCTTTATCTGAATCATGAAATATAAATTTTAGGTTTCATGTTCCTTTAAAGTAGGCATACTGGACCCTAAGAAATATTATATATAGTCCATGCATACGTGTTAATCTTAATTAGACTTTATGGGGAAAGTGCTATGCATTATTTATCCACTACATGTTGCAATCTACTTCAGACCTTTATGTTAGAACTATACCACTTTAAATCTAAATCACTATACACATACAATTCCATAAATGCATAGTTCTATTACACACATACATACGTAAAAAAAAGGAAATACAAACTTAAAGGGATACTAAATCCATTTTTTCTTTAATGATTCAGATAGAGCATGCGATTTTAAGCAACTTTTTAATTTATTCCTATTGTCATTTTTTTCTGTTGTTCTCTTGCTATATTTATTTAAAAAGCAGGAATGTAAAGCCTAGGAGCCGGACCATTTTAGGTTCAGCACCCTGGATAGCGCTTGCTTATTGGTGGCTACACTTAGCCACCAATAAGCAAGCGTAACCCAGGATCTGAACCAAAAATATATGTCTGCTCCTAAGCTTTATACTTCTGCTTTTTAAATAAGATACCAAGAGAATGAAGAAAAAATTGATAATAGGAGTAAATTAGAAAGCTGCTTAAAATCGCATGCGCTATCTGAATTATTCAAGAAAAAGAATTAGGTTTAGTATCCCTTTAATTCTAAAAGATAAACCATCATTAATCTTACATAAACAGAAAGTTATACACACAGTAATATATATATATATATACACACACATACACACACCACATATATATATACACACACACACATATACACACACCACATATATATATATATATATATATACACACACACATATACACACCCTCGGTTTACAACGGTTCAATTTGCACCGTTTCAGAATACCAACTTTTTTTTCCAGACATGTGACTGCTATTGAAAAGCATTGAGAAGTAGTGCATTGATAATTAAAATAGCCAGAAGGTAGAGCTGTCCGCTTGTGTTGCAGCAAAGATATGCAAGCCAAGCAAGCTGAAATTAATCAGTTTAACCACCCTGAGCTATCGAGCAGATTTCAAAGGAACAAGATCTTCCTGTCTATAAATCAGTCCAGATTGGAATGCATAGAAAGAACTGTTTGCAGAAAAATGCAAGTGAAGTCTGTGTTGTGTGATTAATTTATTAGGTTTAGAATTCTGTTTAGCAAATGTTTTTGTTCATTTAACTTAGTTTAATTATATATTCTGTGTTGTGTGATTATTTTATTAGGTTTATAATGTTGTTTAGCATTTAAAGTCTTCATTTCAAAGCTTTAAAAAATAATGTATCAGGTCTTACTTATGACAATTTTGAGATGGGCCTGGAACCTAAATCCCTCACTTCCCATTGACTTACATTATAAACTGGGTTTCAATTTACAACGGTTTCGATTTACAATCATTCCTTCTGGAACCTAACCACAGCGTAAACTGAGGGCTACATTATATATATATATATATATATATATATACACACGCACATATACATACACATATACATACAGTATAAAAGCAGGTATATAGTAATCTGTCCAACATAGTGGGAAGCCATAACCAAAAATTCCACATTTTAATTATATATATATATATATATATATATATATATATATATATATATCTCAAGTAATTTTTCATTCATAGGGATATAGTAATAATCTCATATATTCATGTGAAATAGGTATCCAGTAGTCCCTTATACAAAATTATATATAAAAATTGCACTACAGTATTCTGTGCAAGTTTTTCTCTGAAATTCCTTGTAGGAGTTAAACAGTACAATTGTAAACCTAGATCTACATATTATTTGAAGACCAATCTTTGCTTTGAAAACATCATTATGTCTAACATGTATTTGCTTTTTAATATGCCTTTAAATAGATATTAAATGCTAAATAAATGCTAGATAGAACGATGAATCTAAAGCAAAGATTAAACTGGGAAGAATATTCAGATTTGTTTTTCTAATTGTATTATTGGTTTAAATATTTAAGAAAAAAAAACTAACATTTTAGAGCTTATTAAGCAATAAGTGCTCCCACTCCCACTCAGGGTCCCTTTAAAAATGAGTCACTAGCGTATGCATCCAATGACTGTGGAATATAGCAGTGTTGTGTCTAGAATCTAAATTTACACTCTTACCAGGAATTGGAAAACCCAGTTAGTTAAATTACAAAAAAAAAAAAACTCAATATGCTTATTATTAATTTAACATTTGTTCCAAAAAGGTCTGTATAGATATTACACAGATGTCAATCAACAGGTTTGACAACAGATCCGTAATATAAAGATAAATCCACAGTCGTATATGCAAATGATATGCAGATATACATTAATAATGCCTCGCAAGGTAAGAGGCAAAATAAGCAAGTATGTCATTAACGATAAATGCTTATAAAGACAACACATGGGTCATGCTTAGCCAGTTACGAGTGCACACGTGTAACACACATATATAATTACACACATGTGGTTTTACTGACCTACGGAAGTCGTTCTTGTCTGTGATAAATTTGCAAAAGCCCCCAATCCAGCCCGGTGACCCTGCAGAATCTCCAGCCCCCTTGTCCATACTGCTCGCCGCCATAACCTTCAGAGAGAAATTTAGTTCGTCACTTCCCGGAAGTATAAAGCAGAAATTTGTATGAACAACGCTGCCCCCTCATGGAGGAAATGAATAACTGCGCTCGAGCAGATTTAATGTGCAGTATGCTATGCAGAAATATTACTACTCATATTAGCGTAGTCTAAAACATTGCAGATATAAACCCTCTACATGTTTGTATTTGAAAGGCTACAAATCCTATTAGGCGGTCTGCGAACTAAAGATGCCAAAGAAATGCACTGAAATATACCCACCTTCTGCTAACTTGTAACACATTAACACATTATGGAATACAACACAGAAAATAAAAAAGTAATTCATAATTCCAAAGCTATAACAGATGTAGTATACGTGATTGTATTTTAAAGCTCGCATTAGGTGGTCTTCCAAGGAAAGGCACTAAATATACAATTCTTATAGACACAATTTGGAATTAACACACAAAAAAAATAAAAAAATAAAAATTCAAATTTCTCAAGATATAGCAACTGTAACAAGAATTTAGAGTTATAGACGTTAGCGTTTTTTTGTTTATAATTGGAGATAAATGAGAAAAAGGACATAACAGGGAGATGAAGATGTATTAAAGGGACATTCCAGCCAAAATTGAAAAGCACATGTATGCATTTTAGTTTTGAATAGAAGCATATTTGCAACATATACAGTATGTGTTACCAAAAATGTTTCTAGTAAATGTTACACTTTTGGAACAACTATAAGTATGCTCTGTGCACTGGCATTTTAAATACAGTACTTCTTCGGATAGCTTAAAGTGCCTGTATCATCCGGTAAAAACTCACGGCTAGATTACGGGTTTTGCGGTAACAGGGGTGCGGTGCTAACTTGCACGTTATTGTCACCGCTCACTTCCCTGCAGCGCTGGTATTACGAGTTTTTAAAAAAAGACAAAAAGTAAGCGTAGAGCAAAATTTTGCTCCACACTTCACTTCAATACCAGCGCTGCTTAAGTGAGCGGTGAGCTGGTGTAACGTGCTCGTGTACTATTTACCCATAGGGATCAACGAGGAGAGCCGGCTGAGAAAAAGTCTAACACCAGACAAAAAGCAGCATATAACTCAGTAACGCAGCCCCATTGATTCCTATGGGGAAATAAAATTTATGTTTACACCTAACACCCTAACATGAACCTTAAGTCTAAACACCCCTAATCTTACACTTATTAACCCCTAATCTGCCACCCCCGACATCGCCGACACCTGCATTATACTTATTAACCCCTAATCTGCCGCTCCGGACATCGCCACCACCTACATTATACTTATGAACCCCTAATCTGCTGCTCCCAACATCGCCGACACCTACATTATTTTTATTAACCCCTAATATGCCGCCCGACATCGTCGCCACCTACCTACACTTATTAACCCCTAATCTACCGCCCCCAAAGTTGCCGCCACTAACCTAGCTACAATATAACTAATTGTTACATTGTATCTAGCTTATGCTTTATTTTTATTTTACAGGCAAGTTTGTATTTATTTTAACTAGGTAGAATAGTTACTAAATAGTTAACTATTTGCTAACTACCTAGCTAGAATAAAGACAAATTGACCTGTAAAATAAAACCTAACCTAAGTTACACTAACACTTAACACTACCCTGCAATTAAATTAATTAACTAAATTAAAAACAATTAAATAAATAAAATTAGCTAAATCACAAAAAAACACTAAATTACAGAAAATAAAAAAATAAAAAATTGCAAGATATTTAAACTAATTACACCTAATCTAAGAGCCCTATCAAAATAAAAAAAATAAAAAAAAACCTAGCCTAAACTAAACTACCAATAGCACTTAAAATTGCCTTTTGCGGGGCATTTCCCCAAAGTAATCAGCTCTTTTACCTGTAAAAAAAAAAATACAAACACCCCCAACAGTAAAACCCACCACCCACACAACCAACCCCCCAAATAAAATACTATCTAAAAAAAAACTAAGCTCCCCATTGCCTTGAAAAGGGCATTTGGATAGGCATTGTCCTTAAAAGGGCAGTTACCTCTTTTGCGGCCCAAACCCTAATCTAAAAAATAAAACCCACCCAATACACCCTTAAAAAAAAACTAACACTAACCCCCTGAAGATCGACTTACTATCTATCAGCCAATCGGAATTAAGGTTGAAAAATCATCAGCCAATAGGATTTTTTCTACCTTAATTCCGATTGGCTGATAGAATTCTATCAGCCAATCGGAATCTAAGGGACGGCATCTTGGATGACGTCACTTAAAGGAACCGTCATTCAGTAAGAAGACTCCGGATGAAGAGGATGCTCCGCGTCGGATGTCTTGAAGATGGAGCCGCTCCGCGTCGGATGAATGATAGAAGATGCTGTCTGGATAAAGACTTCTGCCCGTCTGGAGGACCACTTTGGGGCAATGATTACTTTGGGGCAATGCCCCGCAAAAGGCCATTTTTTTTTTAATACATTTTTTATTGTTGCCAGCTGATAGCAAAACATCATCAAATCGTACACTGTCATAATACATCTTTGTATAATGACAAAAAAAAACTGAAACAAAACAAAAACAAAAAACAGAAAGTCATTGTCTTGACCTACTCGTGTACAACCTCTTACTTTACAAATCTATAAATCAAAAAGCTACCTGTTATTTTCCAACATAAAATAAAATTACCAATCAACCATGAAAAAAATAAAACAAAACCAAAAAAACAAACACACAAAAAAAAGGGACAAGGGAGAACCCCCACCCCCTCAAAGTATACACCCCCCGCCTTGACAATCTTACTCACTCCAGGGCGCTTACTAAATCTTGACTCAGCAGTCACCAACCTCTTAGATAATATCTCACATCCTCCCATGACCTAGGACATCTCTAATTAATACTTCGCTAACACTGTACTACCTCGTTGGAGTTAGTTATGGATTAATTTCTCTACTATTAGTGATCCATGTTGCTGGGAACACTTCTGCTAATACTAATTCTGCAAAACTAATAGATGCCAAAAAAGGGGACAATAAACGTTTTTGTAGTGGGATTGAAAAAAGATTTAATAATTGCCGCCCATCTTCCCAAAAACCGTCCTATTCTTTTCTCTGTTGCAAGTGACAAGTGAAAAGTTTCATAAATAATTTGGAATTGGATCTCCTTCAAGATTAAAGAGAAACTAGGAGTCCTCTTGGATTTCCAGTTTCTTAAAATAAGGTATCTAACTATCATTATGACCGTATTTAAAGTTATTATCATTGGATTAAATTTAGGTCTAGTAACCAGGAAAATAATCTCCTCTAAGGATAACGTAAATTATGTTGAGTGTATTGTATTAAACCAATACAAAACTTTTTTCCAGAGTTGATTAATTTTAGGGCAAAATCAAAACATGTGAACCAAATCAGCATCTCTGTTAACACAACGGGGTTAGACAGCCGAATTCAAAGGATAAAATGTGACATTTTGAGCGGGGAAAAATAGAAGTCGTTGATCAATTTCGTATGTGACTCCTTCCAATTTACAGCAATCTGGCATTGAGCTAGACTATGAAAGCTTACCTGAATTCTCTCGTTATCTATCATTATGGGATGTATAAACACCAGAACTTACTTAATCTATCCAAAAATCTGGCTCCCTGTTTAGAGAGCATAATGTCATATATTAATGAGATTGAGGCTTTGCCAGATTCAAATTTAAGTATACATCTCTTAATATCGGACCACGCGACCTGCATGGAAGTTGGCTAGTTTTGAGACTGTATATAATGCCTCAATTGGAAAAAAGCAAACAGATTGTTATGCGTAAGATCAAAACGTTGAAAAATTTGCCCAGCTGTAAAAATTTGGTTATTTTCATCCAGCATTTGCTGAATATTACTAAGACCTTTGCCATTTTAAGGGCTATTGGTAGTTTAGTTTAGGCTAGTTTTTTATTTTATTTTGGGGGGCTTTTTTTATTTTGATAGGGCTCTTAGATTAGGTGTAATTAGTTTAAAGATCTTGTAATTTGTTTTCTTATTTTCTGTAATTTAGTGGGGGGGTTCATTTAGATAATTTATTTAATTGTAGTGTAGTGTTAGGTGTTAGTGTAACTTAGGTTAGGTTTTATTTTACAGGTAAATTTGTATTTATTTTAGCTAGGTAGTTAGTAAATAGTTAATAACTATTTACTAACTAGTCTACCTAGTTAAAATAAATACAAACTTGCCTGTGAAATAAAAATAAAACCTAAGCTAGCTACAATGTAACTATTAGTTATATTGTAGCTATCTTAGGGATTATTTTATAGGTAAGTATTTAGTTTTAAATAGGAATTATTTAGTTAATGATAGTAATTTTATTTAGATTTATTTAAATGATATTTAAGTTAGGGGGTGTTAGGGTTAGGGTTAGACAGTGGCAGTGACTTTGGGGGCAGCAGATTAGGGGTTAATAAAAATAATGTAGGTGTCGGCGATGTTGGGGGCAGCAGATTAGGGGTTATTAAGTATAATGTAGGTAGGTTAAGGCGATGTTAGGGGCGGCAGATTAGGGGTTAATAATATTTAACTAGTGTTTGCGAGGCGGGAGTGCTGCGGTTTAGTGGATAATATGTTTATTCTAGTGGCGGCAATGTCCGGAGCGGAAGATTAGAGGTTAAAAATTTTATTTTAGTGTTTGCGATGCGGAAGGGCCTCGGTTTAGGAGTTAAAAGGTCGTTTATAGGTGTTAGTTTACTTTGTAGCACTTTAGTTATGAGTTTTATGCTAATGCGTTGTAACATAAAACTCATAACTACTGACTTTCAAATGCGGTAGGAATCTTGACAGGATAGGGTATACCGCTCCCTTTTTAGCCTCCCAGGACAGACTCATAATACCAGCGCTATGAAAGTCAGATAGAAAAAAGACTTTACAAAGTTTATGTAAGTCGTTTTGCGGTAAGGCCAAAAAAGTGTGCGGTGTCCCTAAACCTGCAAGACTCGTAATACCAGCGGTAGTAAAAAAAGCAGCGTTAGCACCAGTTAACGCTGCTTTTTAGCTTACTGCAAAATTCGTAATCTAGCCGTCAATTTGTTAATTGCTGATATGATACAAACCCCACTGGCTATTTAAAATCCTAGTGCACTGACAATATCTAGCTATGCTTCACATGCACGTGCAGAGAAAAATGAAAAAGGGACACTAAAACCAAATTGTTTCATTCGTGATTCTGATAAAGCATGCAATTTTAAGCAAGTTTCTAATTTACTCCTATTATCAAATTTTCTTAGATCTCTTGCTATCTTTATTTGAAAAAGCAGGAATGTAAATTTAGAAGCCGGTGTTCTGTATTATTCGCTGACTGCATTACGTTTGCCTACCTCCCACCACGCCTACAAAATACTTTCATAGACAGTTTTGCATGCATGCGCTCACCGGGGCATTCCTACTATAACATTGTAAATTACACTAAAGAGCACGCATTCGCTCACTGGCGCATTCCTACTATAACATTGAAATTTACACTAAAGAGCACGCATGCGCTCACTGCCACAGTCGGCAAATTTTACAGAAGCAGGACTGGACAAATAAGGAGTAAATGAGTGAACGTTTTGCAGAAAAAACACACAATAATATAAATAATTACAAACATTCCCTTCAAATTATGGTTTCAGCTGGAAAGGGAATGTTTGTAATTATTTATATTGTGTTTTTTGATGGAAAACATTTACTCCTTATTTGGCCAGTGGTATTTAGATGTCCCCAGAGTGTTTGTAACTATGTACGATCCTTTTTTCCCCCACAATATTATTTGTATGCCCCCCAGCTAGTGCCCAAATTGTGGAGGTCCTGCTTCTGTAATATTTTCTGACTGCGGTAGTGAGTGCATGCGTGCTCTTTAGTGTAATTTTCAATTTTATTGAAGGAATGCGTCAGTGAGCGCTTGTGTGCAAAACTGTCTATGAAAGTATTTTGTAGGCGTGGCCGGAGTTAGACAAACGTAACGCAGTCAGGGAATAATACAGAACACCAGCCCATTTTTGGTTCAGAACCTGGGTAGTGCTTGCTGATTGGTGGCTACATTTAGACACCAATCAGCAAGCACTACCCAGGTTCTGAACCAAAAATGGGCCAGCTCCTATGCTTACATCCCTGCTTTTTCAAATAAACATATCAAAACAACGAAGAAAATTGATAATAGCAGTAAATTAGAAAGAAAAAAATTGGGTTTTGTGTCCCTTTAATACAACCTAACAAAAACACATAGCTCTTAACCACTTTACCAGATCTCTGCTTTTATCCAAGCAAAAAAGATAATGAACACACCCACCGTACTCTGCCTAATCACCTACTTTGCACACCCTTCTTTCTACCAGCTGGCTTCCCCTTATCTAACGCCCGCCTGCCAACACCCTTCTGTAGATAGAAGCTGTTGGGATGATTATTATGTTAGGCTACATAGCCATTATTATGTTAGGCTACATAGCCATTATTATGTGAGGCTACATAGCCATTATTATTTGTTGTTGCTACTATAACTAAGAATTGCTGATAAACACATTTGCACTAACACATGCTTGGCTAGTTCCTTGTTCTTAGCAAATGCTAAGTTCCTTGATCTTAGTATATATATATATATATATATATACATTTTACTAAGCTCAGTGTTCTGAGAGATAATCCCGTTATGCTGACTGTACATGTTGCTATGGTATAACCCATATATGGTCTTTTGTTAATTTTATCCTGTTCCTGTTATGTTTTGCTATAAGTATAAGCATTGTACACATAATAAACGGAGAACTAGTGAAAAACTATCCTTGTGTCTGTGTCCATTGTTTCTTGCTGGTCACCCCAGGGCTCTGCTGAAGGAAGGAGTTGTCCACTCCCAGTCAGGGACTCCGGCTCAGTTATTTTTTCCCCATCAGAAGTCTTCTGCTATTAACAAAGTCTGCCAGCCACCATATACCCTTGCTGCAAACTCTCTACCTTTTTTGACGACTTCCTAGATCTTCCCTGTCAGGTAGCATTGCCTAGTCACATGCACTCTTTCATCACACACCACTCGTATATTACTGATATTATCTGTCTATTCTGTCTGTGTTTCTCAGGTGTTTCCTGTTTTTGTCTGGCACAACACTCAGAACTAAAAACTGAGATACATGACCTATATACTGTGTACATCCTTCTCAGAAACCACAAACGTTCAGTATCATTTTTTTACAATTATGTTACCAAATAAGACTATAAGGCTATATGCTATGCAAATAATATTACTTGTCGTGTACCGGATGCCTGCGTGCACCCACTGTTATATACAGTAAGTTACTGCTGTACCCAGAATAAACGAGCACTTGCTAATGACACAGCTTGCCTGAGGTATTATTTTCTGAGTGTTCCCGGAGCCCCAAAGATTCCTGTTTTTGCCAAGACTCTGCATCCAAGAATTATCCCAGGAAATTCCCTATTCCCAAAATTCTCCAAACCCAGCAGTTATATGCAGCCAACCACACTTAATGCTTCTCTTGTTTTCCTTGGGGTGTGAGCTGCAGCTTGGTCCCTCAGCGATTATCTTTCAGTGATCTTCCTATCCCAGCACAAGGTATATAATTTGTGGGCATCAAGGAGGCACTATTTCAACGTGGAAGACTCCTGGAACTTCCAGGAGAGTTGGGATGTCTGCCATCAGTACTGGAATGTTGATGGAAATCCTCAGGTAATTCTTTTTTTTGGGGGGGGGGGGGCAGAAGGCTTCCCGAGGCTAGAGATGTAAGATACATCATTCTTGATATGCAAAATTAGGGCACGTCTAGCGTTGTCACCTTTCTTGGAAAACCATACTGTTTGTACTAATCAACATACAATAATTATGCAGCATAATTCAGAAACTAAAGCCGATTGTACGTAGATCCATAGGATTCTTCAAGGCACAATTGCCTACCTATTCAATGTGGTATTTAATATGTATTAGAGCATATATAGAGCTTATTTCGTTTATAAGACTAACTATATAAGGTTATTGCATTGTTAATTGTAAAAGGTTATGAATCAATTTAAATACATTATAATTTTTAATATATGACATTTCTTTATATGCACAAATAGTATCTTTAAACACTGGATTTAAAAAAAAAAAAAGCGCAACCAATCTCCTCTGTTATAGGCTGTTATAGGTGTTCACAAAGACCTTCACCTAACATCATTTATGACACCTAAATAATAATATAATATTGGTCTCTTGCTAAAAGCATATCTATGTAGGCTTAAGAGCACCAATGCACTACTGGGAGTGAGCTGCTGATTGGTGGCAACAAGTAAATGTGTCTTGCCTATGGCTCACTTGATGTGTCCAGCTAGTTCCTAAGTAGAGCATTGCTGCTTCTTCAAAAATGGATACCAAGAGAGTGAAGCAAATTTGATATAAGAATTTAAGTGGAAAGTTTGGGGGTTTTTTGGAATTTATTTTCTTTTAATAACAGAAAATATACATGCATTTTTTTTATATTTAAATCATGTAATTACAAGTATACAGAGCATGAAAAAACATGAAACCATTTGATAGTCAAAAGAAGCACATTAAATACTTTCAGTTTGTCAGTTTTTTTTTTTTTGTTTTTTTTTTTAAACATTTTTATTGAAGGTAAAGAAGTTTACAAGCATAAATTGCATGGTACAATAATCAATACAAATATTTATGGCATATCTGAAAGTATGTAATGCACCAAAAGCAAAAAAGAAATAAAAGTAAAATAACCTTCCCCTTCATTTTCTCCCCTCTTCATGTTTTGTTAGATCACACTTGGATCTTAGATTTGTAAATAATATTATTTAGGAGTTTAATAAAAAAACTGTAACATAAGATACACAGAAAAATGGCATCTCTAAAGATAACAATGCTGAATAGGTTTTATGTTTTGAAAATAGGAGATGCAAAAGTCCCAACCGTGTACCCACTCATTAAGAATAAACATTAAAGGGACACTGAACCCAAATTTTTTCTTTCGTGATTCAGATAGAGCATGCAATTTTAAGCAACTTTCTAATTTACTCCTATTAGCAATTTTTCTTCATTCTCTTGCTTACTTTATTTGAAAAAGAATGCATCTAAACTATTTTTTTGGTTCAGAACCATGGAAAGCACTTGTTTATTGGTGGGTGAATTTATCCACCAATCAGCAAGAACAACACAGTGTGTTCACCAAAAATGGGCCGGCATCTAAACTTACATTCTTGCATTTCAAATAAAGATACCAAGAGAATGAAGAAAATGTGATAATAGGAGTAAATTAGAAAGTTGCTTAAAATTGCATGCTCTATCTGAATAACTAAAGAAAAAAAATTGGGTTCAGTGTCCCTTTAACATAAAAACAATGAAGAATGAACCATGAAGTGTAAAGAAGAAACATATCAACCCTTAATGGGAAATGAGACTTAAGCAGCTTAATGTGAGGACATTTAGACAGTAATTCAATATAGCTAGGAAAATTCAAATTTACTTTTATAACATCTCCAGAAGGGTAGTATACAACAATTTAAGGCTAAGAGAACAGCTTTGGTAGAGGTGTTCCATCACTAATGTGTTCATAATTTTATTTATCGGATGGGTGATGCAAATAACTATGTTTTTGGGAACTTTCAGAAGTTTATTAGGGAGAAGAAATTAATTATTTTATCACTCTAAAGAAGATATGCCCGTCATGCATATAGAGACAACAGTACTTCATGTGTAGAGACCCTTATTTTATCTTTATGATATAAGATATCTCCCTCAGGGGCCCCCCACTAAACCCCGCAGAAAACATGCAAATATATTTAAGGGTACTATATAAGTTGTAGCGTCTACCAAGCATGATTAAAAAGAAATTAGATCTACAAAGCGCTATTTAGGAAGTAATGACATGATGAAACAGGGGTAGAGGCTTGATTAATATAAATTTTGCTGGACTGAACACATTGAGACTAAGACAGTTCCTATGGTTTTGCAAAAATACTTTTAAACCCCTCCTCGGTCCCGGCCGCAGACCGCGGGAAGAAGGCCATTTTCGTAATAAGACATTAAAGGAACCTCTGTATCATGCCAAAAGTATAATCTGCAGAGTGAACTCACATTTTACCCCTAAGATTATTACATCATGAGATATAAAATAAAAAACAAACATTCCATAACTTAAAGTAAAACATAGCCAAACAACCCAAAATATCTTAAAGTCTCTCCCACGGTGACTAATAAGCCAGATATGCAAAGGAAAGGCTTACACTAAACTTTTGATTCCAGGCTCTAAGAAGTTGATATGGTTCGGTAAAAGAGTATATATTTCAGGCTGAGGTAGTGAGCACCCGATTAGGACAAGTACCCTTGATTACTCGAGGGGGGTGGCGTCGCCTATATATGAGCCGCCGCTCTAGGCCCTTTCGTCTGATGTCTGGCCCAAACTTCACAAACACAGCACAAATGTCTCTAAATTTCAAATGCTATTAGTTAGTCTGCCCTCATAGACATATAGATATAATTTTGTGCTGTAAGATCTCTCCTGTCGTCGGCGGATTTCAAGAAATCAGTGAGAGCTCAGAGAAAATGCGACCACAAGAGATCGCGGCTCGGACACGCCCCCAAGTGAAAAGTTTTTTTAAATTGTATGCTTTATTTGAATCATGAAATCGAAATTTTAGGTTTCATGTACTTTTAAAGTAGGCATACTGGACCCTAAGAAATATTATAGTCCATGCATACGTGTTAATCTTAATTAGACTTTATGGGGAAAGTGCTATGCATTATTTATCCACTACATATTGCAATGTACTTCAGACCTTTATGCTAGAACTATGCCACTTTAAATCTAAATCACTATACACATACAATTCCATAAATGCATAGTTCTATACATACATACGTAAAAAAAAAAAATACGAACTTAAAGGGATACATAACCCATTTTTTTAGTAGTAGTCCCTTTTACAAAATTATATATAAAAACTGCACTATGAGGCAGGCAGTCAGTGGCCAGTCCCCCCGCACCTCTCTCCCTTTACACTATGAGGCAGGCAGTCAGTGGCCAGTTCTCCCCCTTTGCACTAGGAGGCAGGCAGGCAGTCAGTCAGGACCGGCGTTTTGTAATAGGCAACTAAGGCAGCCGCCTTAGGGCGCCACAGCAGGGGGGCGCTGAGAGCGGTGCCGAGTTGCTGACTGCTGCCATGCCTATGATTAAAAAAAATGCATTTTTATTTTTTTTAAATTGGAGAGACCTGTGTGCTGCCACACTGCCGCCCCCCCTGTCCCTCCCACTCTGGGCTGGCCCGGCCGCCCGGCATATGATATTACTTATATATATTTTTAGCCTAGTCTCTTTATTTAGCCTATCAGAGAGCTCAGAGCTCAGTGGAGGACTGGAGGTGACGAGGCGGAGGCGGACCTTACATCTTCACTTGCCTAAGTTGCACAGCTGCGCCTGCGCTGCAGTCTGCAGACGTCACGTCACTCACTCTGAGAGGGAGAAATCGTGTGGGATAAGCCGCCCATGTCCACCTGATGTCTCCTACTCTCCACATGAGCTGCCTCCATCTGAGCCGTGAGGTGACAGTCTGAGTGAGCCGCCGGAGCAGACGACCTGTGAAATCGACCGACCGACTGGAGCAGGTAGGAAAATTTGTGGGGTCACAGTGTTAGTGGGGGTCTCGGAAGGGTGAGGGGTCTGATTGGATGGGTAAAGCTTGTGATGGAGTTGCATGGCATCTGGATGATACCTTATGTGCTACATATTAGTTATTATGTGTATGTGCCATGATTGGGCTTATCTGGATGTGGCATTTTTTTCTGTGGTTTAGAATATTGTTGCTTGAAGAGGGAAGTTGATACAGGGACAAAGTTCTGGGCGCTGTCACCCTGGGAGGTGCCGAAATATCTCCCTCTCCATGCTCTTCCGTTTTTTATATAACTCAGGAGTCAGGCCCAGGAGCCTCCGAGGAGGTATTACTTCATAAAAGCTGTCTTTGGGGCATGCATGTGATGAATCAAATTATTAGCTATTATTAACAATACATAACATATCCATATCAACCTGGTTTGAATTGAAATGCTAACCCTCAGATCATCAGTTGGCAAATACTATACTGACCAAAATCAGACGTTATTACGTTTATTATGTTCAGAACTTAAGATGATGCTGGACAGGTCAGACGTAAAACAAAATAACCAATTGATTGCCTTTGCCAGGGATAACCTAGTACTAAAGGTAAAGTCTTGCAGATGCAGTTCATATGGCTTAAAAAGCTATTGATGTACTAGACTGTCTGAATCACTTGTCTTAAAATTCTCTAAAGCTATTTATGGAATAATTCTATTTCTATTAATGTCCCAGCCTGGCCTGTGTCTGTGTGTGTCCATCCACTTGTGTTCAATAGCTTAGCACTATTTATAATATTTATACTGGAATATGCTTCTTCTATAGCTTAACCAGATAGTTTTGTGAGACAAAAACCCCCATAATAGTATTGAGAATATAAAAAGCACTATTATATATATATATATATATATATATATATATATATATATATATATATATATATATATATAGAGTCCCCCCCTCTCTTCCTTTGCACTATGAGGCAGGCAGTCAGTGGCCGGTTCCCCCCTCTCCCTTTGCACTATGAGGCAGGCAGTCAGTGGCCAGTCCCCCCCCTCTCCCTTTGCACTATGAGGCAGGCAGTCAGTGACCAGTTCCCCCCTCTCTCCCTTTACACTATGAGGCAGGCAGTCAGTGGCCAGTTCCCCCCCCTCTCCCTTTGCAATATGAGTCTCCCTTTGCACTATGAGGCAGGCAGTCAGTGGCCAGTCCCCCCCACCTCTCTCCCTTTGCACTATGAGGCAGTCAATCAGTGTCTAGCCCCCCCCCCTCTCTTCCTTTGCACTATGAGGCAGGCAGTCAGGGGCCAGTTCCCCCCTCTCTCCCTTTGCACTATGAGGCAGGCAGTCAGGGGCCAGTTCCCCATCTCTCCCTTTGCACTATGAGGCAGGCAGTCAGTGGCCAGTTCCCCCCCTCTCCCTTTGCACTATGAGGCAGGCAGTCAGTGGCCAGTTCCCCCTCTCTCCCTTTACACTATTAGGCAGGCAGTCAGTGGCCAGTCCCCCCCCTCTCTTCCTTTGCACTATGAGGCAGGCAGTCAGTGGCCGGTTCCCCCCCTCTCCCTTTGCACTATGAGGCAGGCAGTCAGTGGCCAGTCCCCCCTCTCCCTTTGCACTATGAGGCAGGCAGTCAGTGGCCAGTTCCCCCCTCTCTCCCTTTACACTATGAGGCAGGCAGTCAGTGGCCAGTTCCCCCCTCTCTCCCTTTGCACTATGAGGCAGGCAGTCAGTGGCCAGTTCCCCCCTCTCCCTTTGCACTATGAGGCAGGCAGTGAGTGGCCAGTCCCCCCTCTCCCTTTGCACTATGAGGCAGTCAGTCAGTGGCCAGTCCCCCCCCCTCTCTCCCTTTGCACTATGAGGCAGGCAGTCAGGGGCCAGTTCCCCGCCTCTCTCCCTTTGCACTATCAAGCAGTCAGTCAGTGGCCAGTTCCACCCTCTCTCCATTTAAACTATGAGGCAGGCAGTCAGTGGCCAGTCCCCCCCCCCCTCTCTTCCTTTGCACTATGAGGCACGCAGTCAGTGGCCGGTTCCCCCCCCTCTCCCTTTGCACTATGAGGCAGGCAGTCAGTGGCCAGTCCCCCCTCTCTCCCTTTGCACTATGAGGCAGGCAGTCAGTGACCAGTCCCCCCCCCCTCTCCCTTTGCACTATGAGGCAGGCAGTCAGTGGCCAGTCCCCCCCTCTCCCTTTGCACTATGAGGCAGGCTGTCAGCAGCCAGTTCCCCCCTCTCCCTCCCTTTTGCACTATGAGACAGGCAGGCAATGGCCAGTCCCCCCTCTCTCCCTTTGCACTACGAGGCAGGCAGACAGTGGCCAGTTCCCCCCCTCTCCCTTTGCACTATGAGGCAGGCAGTCAGTGGCCACCCCCCCCCCTTTGCACTATGAGGCAGGCAGTCAGCAGCCAGTTCCCACCTCTCCCTCCCCTTTGCACTATGAGGCAGACAGTCAGCGGTCAGTTCCCCCTTTTCTTTACCTTTGCACTATGAGGCAGGAAGGTGTGGTGCAGCTGAGTGGGAAACAAGCAGCCTGTGTCATGTGCCGCCACCTAGTAATAAAGATAAAAAGCTGATGGTAGCGCACCAGCATAGTTTACCATTACCCTGTACACAAAAAAACTTCAAAACAAGTCCACTAAACAGACTGTGACCCACCTAACAAGTCGCTTTTCTGTCACGGTCACGTCACACAGACTGTAGGGGCCCAGGCATGCAGCAGCCAGGACTCCTACTCTCCACTCCTGCATGCACAATGCAAGTGTCTGCACTCGGGCTGGTTGGCTGGCTCACTCATCAGTCAAAAGCTGCATATGACAGTTGACAGAATAAGACACTACACACTTATGATATTAAAGCCAGTGTTTTATTTCAGATTTTGCTACCTTGCCAGAATCTGCAACCTCTGACTGCGCATGCTCTGTATTACATAATCGCACTCCACATATGTTAAAAAGCAATGTGTGGAATGTGATTATGTTAATCAGCAGCATGCACACTGAGAGGTAGCAGATTCTGACAAGGAAGTTGTCCTGTCAGATTTTGCTATGGTCAGGACATGCATGCATTCACAGTTGAAATTCAATGAGACGATGCTGTAAAACAAATAAAAATTCAATATTACAAAAAAAGAAAGACAATTTAGAGAATGCAGCAAAGCTAGAAAAAAAGGAAAAAGAATACCCTAGCCAACACTCTCCTTGTAAATTAATTATAAAATGTACAGTAAATCAGCATGTGACGGTGTTCTGGTAAGAAGGCGAACTTTTAAAAACAGCGAACCATGTCACTTCCTGTGACGTTACATCAGCTGTTTCACAAATTTTGGTCGTAATGTCGCATGCATGCCAGTATCAGCTTTCCATGAGCACACCATTTCTGAAACAAAATCCCACGCATGCACTCTAGAAAGGGTCCCGGAATTTCACAGCTCTAAATATTGTAGCAGTGACATATGCGGCCAGGTATGTGATGACACTGACACGCATGCGCATTACGACCAAAATTTGTGAAACAGCTGATGTAACGTCACAGGAAGCGACATGGTTCGCTGTTTTCAAAAGTCTGCCATCTTACCAGAACAGAACAACAATAAGACGTCTGTAAGGCTAAGTTAATATGTAAACTGTCTATTGTGAAGTCAATAATTAGCCTTAAATTAATACAAAAAGTACCAAAGTTATCATAAGACAATTTATTCAATATTTATACCTTAAAGAGGATTCAATATAAAGAATATATCAATAAATTGATACATTGAGTTCAATATTTCATATATTATTGAAACTTCAAGTTGATACAGTCCAGTTTTGTCAAGCAGGTTGTAATATAAATGACAAAAGAGTATGGTTGCATTTCTTCTTCAAACGATATCAGCCATTAATGTTTGTTTAAAGTCATTTAATTAATTAGCATATATCACATAGGGGTGGTTATTGTTATTAGAAGCAGTTCATACGGGTTAAGCAGCAAGCAAGTGTGACAATCACAAAGAGCTATGTAGCAGTCCCACTGTATTAGAAGGTGAAGCAAGCAGTGTATATAGCACGGTCAATACATTTAGTGAATTACAGCCTAGGGGTACTATTACTGAGAGTAGTTCTCTCGCCTAAGGGACCCCTCTGATTCTCACCACTTCCAGTGGATCCGTGGATCCACTATCTGCTGCTGTCCGTTTACCCGTTAGTTGTCAAACCACGCCGCTATGGAATGCTATCCTGCATATTAGAATGACACAGGTAGGACGAGATTACATATGCAGTGTCGCCCGCAAAAAACGGCGTCGCCAGTTTTTAGTCCGATATTGCAATCACATATACGGCGTATATTTCACCTGTTGCCTGCTAATTTTACTCCCATAAGCTAACACAGAACCGCATCGCAAGTCGGTATCACATATTCAGCGCAAGGACTTACGCGGTGAAAATTGAGACATTTTACTCAATTTTCACCTTGCCACACATAGGCAGGTGCAGCAAGCCTTGCGCTGAAAATGTGAGCACCGTAACTCCCTACAAGTATTAACAAACACCTAACGCATGCGCAGTATCTATCTACCTGTCAATCACCATCCCCCACCGCAATAACTAATAAAATATATCAACCCCTAACCCGCCAACCCCCACATCACAATATAGCTAATAAACATATTAACCCCTAATCTGCCATCCCCCACATCGCAATCTACCTATTAACCCCTAATCCGCCAACCCTCACATCGCAAAGTGTCTAACATATTAACCCCCTAATCCGCCAACCCCCTACAATGCAATAAACCTAATTACACTATTAACCCCTAAACTGCCAACCCCCACATCGCAATAAACCTAATTAAGCTATTAACTCCTAAACTGCCAAGTTAACCCGCCACAACGTAAATAAGCAATTTAATTACTAAGCCCCCTAACCTAACACCCGCTAAATTAACCCCTATTACATTAAATACAAATATACTAAGTTACAAATCAAATAAAAAAAACTAACATTACTTTAAAAAAAAAAAAACAATTAAATTAATCTAAAATTACAAAAAATAAAAAAGTCTAACATTACAGAAAAAAATAAACCAAATTATCAAAAATAAAAAAATTAAACCTAATCCCTATGAAAATAAAAAGCTCCCCCAAAATAAAACACCCCCTAATCTAAACTAAACTACCAATAGCCATTAAAAGGGCCTTTTTTAGGGTATTGCCCTAAGTTAAACAGCTCTTTTACATGTAAAAAATTCTAAGTCCCCCCTAACTGTAAAACCTTCCACCCACCAAACCCCCCAAAATAAAAAAAAAAAACAACACTAAAAAAAACTAAACTACCCATTGCCCCTAAAGGGGCATTTGTATGGGCATTGCCCTTAAAAGGGCATTCGGCTCTTTTATGCCCTTAAAAGGGCAATCAGCTCTTTTACAGCCCAAAAAAAACCTAATCTAAGAAAAGCCTAAGTCTAACCCCCAAATAGGTACTCACCGTTCCTGGTCCGGCGGAGAAGGTCTTCTAATGTATAACATTGTTACAGGACTGCTACCATATAATACCCTAGGTACGTGCACACTCCTGAACTTACCTCTATTCTTTTCAACAAAGGATAACAAGAAAACGAAGAAAATTTGATAATAGAAGTAAATTGGAAAGTTGTTTAAAATGGTATGTTCTATCTGAATCATGAGGAAACACACAATAGGATCAGCACATCACAGTATCCAATTCTTGTAATGAAGTAGAGGAATATTTTGGGTGCAACACCTGAAGGACTCCCCTTTCCAGGGTCGCAGCTTAAACTTCCAATAAAACACACAAGTGGCACTCAAGGTAGGTAACAGTACCTTTTATTGAGCAACGTTTCAGGGCTTCTGCCCCTTTTTCAAGCTAACAAACAGTGAGTAGCAAACAACATTTATAGATAATACAAAGAACTGAGGTGACCAATCACATATCAATGGTAGGGGTTAGCAGAAAATCGGATCATACATGACCTCATCTATACATAATTACCAAACATATTTGTACCTAAGTTAGCAGGGACATGGAGGTGAGCAGTTTTCTCATTTCTGATGGTTTATTTGTGCTGAAACACGATCATTGACCTTCTGGGTCATCTCACCTACATATAACAGCCCACATGGGCACTTTAATGCATAGAACACATGGGTCGAGTTGCATGTGTAATACCCCTTGACCAGGATTTTTTTTACCAGTATATGGGTGTGAAATAAAAACCCCTTTAATCACACTACTACATTGGGCACAACCCAAACAGGGAAAGGTGCCATTCTTAGGTGTAACATAAAGCAAATAACTGGAGCAGCACTAAAAGAAGCAATAGGGTATCTACTATGATATATAAATTAATAGAGGATGATACCTAATAGCTAGTGAGTTCAAATGCGGGTATTTGTTATATCAAATAGTGATCTAAAATTAAACAATTATAGTATGCAAAGAAATAGAAATGATATATAAAACAATTAAGTAGAGTTAAGATAATGAGTTTATTCTTAACAATACTGTATCCCAATAAAATATTAAACTAAAATAATTATATGGATCTGGATCCTCTAAACATAAAAAATGACACTATTGCAATAGTCTATGATGGACCATGTGATATAAAATATATAAGATATCTAAAAAATATATATACAATATCTAAAATAGATCATTTTTTAGATATTGTATATATATTTTTTAGTTATCTTATATAATTTTTACCACTTGGTCCATCATAGACTAATGCAATAGTGTCATTTTTTATGTGTAGAGGATCCGGATCATTATTTTATTGGAATATTTTTATTTTTTAATTTTTTTTTATTTAAATAACATATCAATAATGACAAACGTAGCAGTACATTTCAATGTTCCAATTTTTACAGATATGCAGGAATATCAGTGGTAGTCAGTGTCACATAAAATACTGATATGGAGTGGTAACGAATGATGTTGTACAATATATAACCATGTTTCATTTAGCGTTAAGGTATTCCTCCCAAATAAACATTATAGAGTAATAATCTTCTAATTTACGTTTAAGACAATAGTGATATCTTTCCAGTGATAGAGCAAGGGAGACAGAACTTATCCAATCTTCTCTTGTGGGAGCTACAGTATTTTTCCACCATCTAGGTATCAATTGCTTGGCACAGTTCAGCATGATACCTAATAGTGTGTATCAAAGTCTACATTTAATTTTGGTGGGTTTATGGAATACACACACTAATGGATCAAGGGGTATATCATGCTGCACAGCTTTAGTCATCTCTGAAGTCACTAGGGTCCAATAGGCATGAATTTTGTGAATTTTGGGGCATCCCCATCAGACATTGTACCGACTTGGCCACAATTTCTCCAACATGTGGTTTGGGAGTTCGGGTAGATTTGTGCTAATCTATGTTGTGTAAGATACCAGCGACTGAGAATCTTCATATTGGTTTCTCTAAATTTTACAGATGAAGATGAGGAGCTCATATGTGTGGCAATAGTAAGCCAATCTTTGTCTGTTAAATGTGTTCACAATTCCTCTTCCCACTTTCGTGTGTATGAGGGGAGTTGGCGTGAGTGGTATTGAAGTATTTGTTTATAGGCCATTGACAGGGGACCTTTTACATTTGTTTGCAGGTAGCAAATATTTTCTAGTGGCGTCAGTGGGCGTAAAATATTTTGTTTGTCCTTGTGTGAAGTTATAAGGTGACTAAGTTGAAAATATTTATACCATTGTCCGAACTGTGGGACATTTACCTTGGTCAGTTCCGTTTGTGATCTTAGTTTACCATCTTTAAGGAGTCTAAAAGGGAAGAGATGTGAGTATGGTATTTTGTTCCTCAGACCGTATATGTTAGTCTGATTGGAATATAGGATTTGTCAGCGTGGGAGTTAAGGGGGAGGGTATTGTTGAGACAGTAGGAAAATGATGAGTGATATAATGCCAGTTTTTGAAAGTTTCAGCTATTAGCGTAGATACTGTTATTGGAGTCTTCTGTGTTGGTGTGGGTGTCCAGCACAAGCTTCCTAGGTTTGTATGAGATACTAATGATCTTTCAAGTTTAACCCATTCCCTATCTACTTCATTTTTGCACCAATTTATTATTCTGACCAGGTGGGAAGCGTATTGGTAATATCGAATAGTGGGAGCCCAAAATCCTCTTCTATTTTTGGGCATATACATGGTCTTCATAGAGACCCTTATCATATGAGTCGACCAGATATATCTGTTTATTTATTCTTTTGTATACATTGTATTGATTTGATAGCGGTAATTTTATTGTAATATTTTATTGTGATACAGTATTGTTAAGAATAAACTCATTCTCTTACCCATACTTAATTGTTTTATTTATATTTCTTTGCATACTATAATTATTTAATTTTAGATCACTATTTGATATAACAAATACCCGCATTTGAACTCACTAGCTATTAGGTATCACCCTCCATTAATTTATATATCATAGTAGATACCCTATTTCTTCTTTTAGCGCTGCTCCCGTTCTTTGTTTTATGTTTCTCCGTTAACCCTTAGGGAGATAAGTTTTTTTTTTTTTTGGGAGTCCTAACAATAATAGGGATATAGTGCGAGGCAGTATTCATTTTTTTCTTTTTTCGCCATTCTTAGGTGTGCCAAAGAATTTCTGTCTGGATTTATTCTCGGGGCCTTGGCAGGGCAGGGCCCACACCAGCCTCCTGCCTATAGTATTACCCCTACGATAAGCTGCTCTAGGGATAGTTTGGAATTCTTCTATTTCAGGGCAAGCTCTGGATCAGGGCACACACCTACAACAATCGTTCAACATCCAAGTATGGCATCTACATCTACTTTATTTAGCAGATCCGATGGAGACAGGCAACCGAGGAGGAGAAAGACAAGACGTTGTGGGAGACGGAGGAGGAATGGGGACACGCCAAAAGACAAGCACCAACAGAAGAGGTAAATGTTATTAACTTATCCTCTCAAGAGCTTAATACAGATGAAGTTGATGTACTTAATATGAGCTTATCATTCTGCCCTACTGAGTTTCCAGACACATTTTCCATCATTACCGACCTGACCTTCTCTTTAGGGGTCTACGCCTCAAAGCTTTCTTTAACAACCCCAACAAACAATTTCCATCATATACTATACAAAATTATGACAACAGAGCCTTTTAATCTTTCTCCCTATGGACTGAGTTCAAAAAGTTTATTTAACCCCTCAGGGGACAATGTGGCCATGGAAACCTTCATAAGAATGGTGGACACTGACTTTAGGAAACTTATTAGTATGTAACTAAAAACCAATATCAGGCCTTAAAAACCCTACAAGACAACAAAAATATTACCATTAAGCCCGCTGACAAGGTTGGAGTGGTGGTAGTTTTGGACACAGCCAAATATAAACAAGAAATATTGCGGCAGCTTGAGGACACCAGTGTATATACAAAATTGGACTGTGACCCCACTAATGATGTTTGCAAAAGTTTGGTTAGGATTTTTGATATAGGCCTGTCTAACAGTTATTATGTTAACTAGGAAATTGTATGATTTCTTGCTTCCCAAATTTCCTATTGTGCCAGTATTTTATGTGGTCCTGAAGGTTCACAATAGGTTGATAGATCCCCCGGTAGACCCATTGTGGCGGCAATCTGCTCACTATTGAGCCCTACAGCCCAATTCCTAGATAAGGTATTATCCCATATGGTCACAAAAGGCAGATCATATATCAGGGACACAACACATTTCATTGAGTCTATTTCTAAGTTAAATAATCTGGGGGAGGGAGGATGTGATCCTGTCTACTTGGAATGTAACTTCCCTATTTACTGTGATACTCCACTCAGTTGTGATTGATTGTATACGAAACACACTAGCCACCAGTGGGCAGTTTAGTCAAACACAACAGGAATGGTTAATACAATTATTAGATCTGGTTTTGGCCAAAAACTTTTTTTCTACATGAGAAACAGTTTTACATGCAAAAGACTGGGACTGCTATGGGGTCCAATGTGGCCCCAGCCTATGCCTGTCTGGTCATGGACTCTATCGAGGAAAGAGTTGTATATGGTGATCCGCTCTTTAACCAGTTTTGCCAGGGGTGGTTCCGCTATATTGATGACTTGTTCATAGTGCGGCGGGCCTCCCTGACAAACTGAGACAGTTAAAAGATAATATTAAAAGTGCAGTCCCCTTCTTAAAATTTAGCTGCAAAGAGGACTATCAAAGGGTAGAGTTACTTGACACAATGGTATTAAAACAGAATGGTTCCCTCACCACTGACTTATTTGTTAAGCCTACAGATTGTAACACTTAGTTACATTGTAAAAGATTTCATCCCCCAAAAGTATTTGAGATTGTTCCCAATTAATTAGGGTTGACAGTATTCCATGATTAGGCAGGTCAGATCGGCTGAGATGAGAAGAAAATTCACACAGAGAGGTTATGACAGTCTGGAGTTAGACAATGTGGAAAAATCCCTAAAAGATCCCCCCAAGAGGTATACAATCACATAAGAGAATGGACTTTGTAACGTCATATAATGTTATGAGTCAGAAAGTTTTTAATGTTATTAAGAGAAATTGGTCAAAGGGACAGTATACCATAGAATTGTTATTATTTTAAAAGATAGATAATCCCTTTATTACTCATTCCCCAGTTTTGCATAACCAACACAGTTATATTAATATACTTTTTACCTCTGTGATTACCTTGTATCTAGGAACCTTCTTCCAGCCCCTGATCACATGACTGTGACTGTTTATTATCTATTGTCTTGCATTTAGCATTGTGTTGTGCTAAATCTTAAATAACCCCCTGTGCCTGAGCACAGTGTTATCTATATGGCCCACGTGTACTTTCTGTCTATTTGGGGCCTATCTATCAAGCTCCGAAAGGAGCCTGACGGCCCGTGTTTCTGGCGAGTCTGAAGACTCGCCAGAAACAGCAGTTATGAAGCAGCGGTCACAAAGCCTGCTGCTCCATAACGCTGTCCGCCTGATCTATGCAGGCGGACAGGAATCGCCAGAAATCAACCCGATCGAGTATGATCGGGTTGATTGACACCTCCCTGCTGGCGGCCGATTAGTCACGAGTCTGCAGGGGGCGGCGTTGCACCAGCAGCTCTTGTGAGCTGCTGGTGCAATGCTGAATATGGAGAGCGTATTGCTCTCCGCATTCAGCGATGTCTTGTGGACCTGATCCGACAGATCTGTCGGATCAGGTCCGCAAGACATTTGATAAATAGCGGCCTTTGTGTTGAAAAGAGATTTAAAAAGCATGTGATAAGAGGCAGCCCTCAAAGGCTTAGAAATTAGCATATGATTCTGCCTATGTTTAGTTTAAACTAAGAATACCAAGAGAAAAAAAGCAAATTTGATGATAAAATTAAATTGGAAAGTTGACTAAAATTAAAAGTCCTATCTGAATAATGAAAGTTTAATTTATACTAGACTGTCTCTTTAAGGAAGCTTGCCTGAAATAGAATAATTCCAAACTATCCCTAGAGCAGCTTATCGTAGGGGTAATACTATTGGCAGAAGGTTTGTGTGGGACATACACTGCCAAGGCCCCAAGAATAAATCCAGACAGAAATTATTTGGCACACCTAAGAATGGCATCTTTCCTTGTTTGGGTTGTTCCCAATGTAGTAGTGTGATTAAAGGGGGTATTATTTCACACCCATATACTGTAAAAAAATCCTCATCAAAGGGTATTACACATGTAACTCCACCCATGTGGTCTATGCGTTAAAGTGCACATGTCGGCTGTTATATGTAGGTGAGATGACCCAGAAGGTCAAGGATCGTATATGTTAGCACAAGTCAACCATCAGAAATGAGAAAACTGCTCACCTCCCTTTCCCTGCTCATTTTATAGAAAAAGGCCACCAGGTTAGCCAACTTAGTTACATGGTCATAGAACAAGCCCCCAGACATACTAGAGGGGGAGATAGGGCCAAGGATCGCTTTATAGGGAAGCTAGATGGATTTCAAGGTTAGACACTATGCACCCAAAGGGACTGAACAGGGAATTTGACCTGCTTCCGTTTAGTTGAACAATATGTAAGGCTTTAGTCAGCTGTATAGTGCTATCTTATATAGGATGTAAAGAATAGACACAGAATAGACACATATTTGGGGCTTGCTTTCCCTTTGTATACATAGCAACTTGCTGCACTTGTTTTTAATGAGATGCCATTTTTTTTCACATAGGGAGAGTAAGGGTTAAATATGTTTCGTAATTATGTATAGATGAGGTTATGTGTGATCCCATTTTCTGCTAACCCCTCCCATTGATATGTGATTGGTCACCTCAGTTCTTTGTATTATCTATAAATGTTGTTTGTTACTCACTGTTTGTTAGCTTGATAAAGGGGCAGGAGCCCCGAAACGTTGCTCAATAAAAGCTACTGATACCTACATTGAGTGCCACCTGTGTGTTCTATCTTAATCATGAAATATTTTTTGGGGTTTTATGTCCCTTCAATTTTTTTCATAGCGCCATATGCGCCATATTAGCAAATCACAGTAAAGAGGCGAATTCCTGTATAGAGAAGTTTATTACATCATATTACAGTTTTAGAAACAACGTACAACAGAGAATTTTCTAAGCATTATTTCTGAGTATGATGATCTCATTCAATATCTGTAAAATGTTTGTTATATTTTGTGGTCAAGGTCTTGTCACTCACTATTGTGTCTATGTCTGCAGAGTCTTTATTTTGTACTAGTTTAAATGTCATCTGCAAAGCATTGTTGTAATTTTTTAAAAATATATACAAATATATATATATATATATATATATATATATATATATATATATATATATATATATATATATATATATGTGTGTGTGTGTAGCACAAACTAATTGCATAATTTAACATAAATTGATTTAATGATAATTTGTGCAACAAGCATTTTTTTTTTTTATTAACTAATATATTTATATCAACAGTACCAAGGATCTGCACTCACATCAGCATAGCAGCAATAGCCAGGGTATCAGGATCAATTTCTTAAATATTGACCCCTTAACTCCATTTGACATATTTATACATCATGCGATACGAAGCCCATCGGATTCTATCAGCCAATCGGAATTAAGGTAGGAATTTTCTGATTGGCTGATGGAATCAGCCAATCAGAATCTAGTTCAATCCGATTGGCCGATCCAATCAGCCAATCAGATTGAGCTCGCATTCTATTGGCTGATCGGAACAGCCAATAGAATGCGAGCTCAATCTGATTGGCTGATTGGATCAGCCAATCGGATTGAACTTGATTCTGATTGGCTGATTCCATCAGCCAATCAGAAAATTCCTACCTTAATTCCGATTGGCTGATAGAATCCTATCAGCCAATCGGAATTCGAGGGACGCCATCTTGGATGACGTCCCTTAAAGGAACCGTCATTCGTCGGGAGACATCGGAAGAAGAGGATGGATCCGCGTCGCCTGCTTCAACATGGACCCGCTCCGCACCGGATGGAAGAAGATCGAAGATGCCGCTTGGATGAAGATGTTTGCCGGTCCGGATGTCCTCTTCTTGCCGGATAGGAGGAAGACTTTGGAGCCTCTTCTGGACCTCTTCAGCACCGGATTATGGATCGCCAACCCCCGCTTGGGTTGGATGAAGATCTTGGAGCCAGGACGGATCGGTGATACCTGGATGGTGAAGACAAGGTAGGAAGATCTTCAGGGGCTTAGTGTTAGGTTTATTTAAGGGGGGTTTGGGTTAGATTAGGGGTATGTGGGTGGTGGGTTGTAATGTTGGGGGGGGGGGTATTGTATGTTTTTTTTTACAGGCAAAAGAGCTGAACTTCTTGGGGCATGCCCCGCAAAGGGCCCTGTTCAGGGCTGGTAAGGTAAAAGAGCTTGTAACTTTTTTAATTTAGAATAGGGTAGGGAATTTTTTATTTTGGGGGGCTTTGTTATTTTATTAGGGGGCTTAGAGTAGGTGTAATTAGTTTAAAATTGTTGTAATATATTTCTTATGTTTGTAAATATTTTTTTATTTTCTGTAACTTAGTTCTTTTTTATTTTTTGTACTTTAGCTAGTTTATTTAATTGTATTTATTGGTAGGAATTGTGTTTAATTAATTTATTGATAGTGTAGTGTTAGGTTAATTGTAGGTAATTGTAGGTAGTTTATTTAATTATTTTATTGATAGGGTAGTGTTAGGTTTAATTATAACTTAGGTTAGGATTTATTTTACAGGTAAATTTGTAATTATTTTAACTAGGTAGCTATTAAATAGTTCTTAACTATTTAATAGCTATTGTACCTGGTTAAAATAATTACAAAGTTGCCTGTAAAATAAATATAAATCCTAAAATAGCTATAATATAATTATAATTTATATTGTAGCTATATTAGGGTTTATTTTACAGGTAAGTATTTATCTTTAAATAGGAATAATTTATTTAATAAGAGTTAATTTATTTCGTTAGATGTAAATTATATTTAACTTAGGGGGGTGTTAGTGTTAGGGTTAGACTTAGCTTTAGGGGTTAATACATTTATTAGAATAGCGGTGAGCTCCGATCGGAAGATTAGGGGTTAATAATTGAAGGTAGGTGTCGGCGATGTTAGGGAGGGCAGATTAGGGGTTAATACTATTTATGATAGGGTTAGTGAGGCGGATTAGGGGTTAATAACTTTATTATAGTAGCGCTCAGGTCCGCTCGGCAGATTAGGGGTTAATAAGTGTAGGTAGGTGTCGGCGACGTTGTGGGGGGCAGATTAGGGGTTAATAAATATAATATAGGGGTCGGCGATGTTAGGGCAGCAGATTAGGGGTACATAGGGATAACGTAGGTTGCGGCGGTTTACGGAGCGGCAGATTAGGGGTTAAAACTGTAATGCAGGGGTCAGCGATAGCGGGGGCGGCAGAATAGGGGTTAATAAGTGTAAGGTTAGGGGTGTTTAGACTCGGGGTACATGTTAGAGTGTTAGGTGCAGACGTAGGAAGTGTTTCCCCATAGGAAACAATGGGGCTGCGTTAGGAGCTGAACGCTGCTTTTTTGCAGGTGTTAGGTTTTTTTTCAGCTCAAACAGCCCCATTGTTTCCTATGGGAGAATCGTGCACGAGCACGTTTTTGAGGCCGGCCGCGTCCGTAAGCAACTCTGGTATCGAGAGTTGCATTTGCGGTAAAAATGCCCTACGCTCCTTTTTTGGAGCCTAACGCAGCATTTGTTTTAACTCTCGATACCAGAGTTAAATTTATGGTGCGGCCAGAAAAAAGCCCGCGGAGCGTTAACAGCCCTTTTACCGCCGAACTCTAAATCTAGGCCATAGTTAGTTAATAGAAGTAGCTGCAGGAATCAATGAGAGAAAAATATAGCAATGTGGAATGTTCAGACTTCAGAGTAAACTGGTAGAAGATTGACACTTAGATGCAAACTAAGGTTTGTTGCAGGTTCACAGTACATAATATTATATAAAGCTGTATGTCAGAGTTAAGCACAGCTGCACAGGTATTTAGACAAGCTGCAAGTTTAGGCATTAATTACTGTTTGTGCATATATATGCAAACTTGGTTTGTTGCAGGTTCACAGTACATAATATTATAAAGAGCTGTATGTCAGTAATTAGCAGAGCAGCACAGGTGAAAGTTAAGTTTAAGGCATCAATTACTGTTTGAACATATATTGGAGAATCACATGAAAGCTTTTAACTGAACATAAAGATGCAGAGTTCTGAATAGCAGCAGGATATTTCAGCAATGACAACTTGTAGCAGAGAAATAGTTATAAAGTTCTGAGTAAGATGCTGTTGTAATTAGAGAGTGATGGTATCCAAAAGTATGCTTGATTTATAATAAAGTTCAGAGTTTGTTAAGAAGCAGTGTCCAGGAAACAGAAATGGAATTATTTGGATACTTGCGATTTGATGATTTTAAGCATTGGTAATAGAAATGCTGTAGGTTGAAATAGTTGGTAAAATTCATGCAGGAAACAGTCACAGACCTCTGTTGTTCAGGATCACAACTTCAATGTTAATGCCCAGCACATTAGACCTGAGAAGGCTTAAAAAGAGGCTGAGGTAATCAGGTGCATGAATGATTAATCAGGCAGGCAAGCAAGCTGAATGTGCATACTGCCCAAATGCAGCAGTCAGAGAAGGAAGTCTTAAAGGGATAGTGACATTAGGCTGAGATATGTTACATGAGGTTTATTGGATTAACAGAAAATGTGCAATATGCATCAAAACGAAATTAGACAGGTGCATAAATTTGGGTACCCCAACAGAAATATTGCATTAATATTTAGTAGAGCCTCCATTAGCAGAAATAACAGCCTCTAGACGCTTCCTATAGCCTGTAATGAGTGTCTGGATTCAAGATGAAGGTATTTTGTACCATTCCTCCTTACAAAACATCTCCAGTTCAGTTAGGTTTGATGGTTGCCGAGCATGGACAGCCCGCTTTAAATCACCCTACAGATTTTCAATGCTATTCAGGTCTGGGGACTGGGATGGCCATTCCAGAACATTGTACTTGTTCCTCTGCATAAATGCCAGAGTAGAATTTGAGCAGTGTTTTGGGTCGTTGTCTTGTTGAAATATGCAGCGTAACTTCAACTTTGTGACTGATTCCTTAACATTTTTCTCAAGTATCAGTTGATATTGAGTGTAATCCATGCGACCCTCAACTTTAACAAGATTCCCAGTACCGGCACTGGCCACACAGCATGATGGAACATCCACCAAATTTTACTGTGGATAGCAAGTGTTTGTCTTGGAACGCTGTGTTCTTTTGCCGCCATGCATAACACCCCTTGTTATGACCAAATAACTCAATATTTCTTTCATCAGTCCACAGCACCTTCTTCCAAAATTAAGCTGGCTTGTTCAAATGTGCGTTTGCATACCTCAAGCGACTCTGTTTGTGGCATGTGTGCAGAAAAGGCTTTTTCCACATCACTCTCCCATACAGCTTCTCCTTGTGCAAAGTGTGCTGAATTGTTGAACAATGCACAGTGACACTATCTGCAGCAAGATGATGTTGTAGGCCTTTGGAGGTGGTCTGTGGGCTGTTTTTGACCGTTCTCGCCATCCTTTGCCTTTGCCTCTCCAATATTTTACTTGGCCTGCCACTTCTGGCCTTAACAAGAACTGTCTTCCATTTCCGAACTATGTTCCTCACAGTGGACACTGACAGCTTAAATATCTGTGATAGCTTTTTGTAGCCTTCCCCTAAATCATAATGTTGAACAATCTTTGTTTTCAGGTCATTTGAGAGTTGTTTTGAGGCCTCCATGTTGCCACTCTTCAGAGGAGAGTCAAAGAGAAGAACAACTTGCAATTGGCCACCTTAAAAACCTTTTCTCATGATTGGATGCTCCTGTCTATGAAGTTCAAGGCTTAATGGGCTCACCAAACCAATTGTGTGTTCCAATTAATCATTGCTATGTAGTTACAGGTATTCAAATCAACAAAATGACAAGGGCGCCCAAATGTACGCACCTGTCTAATTTCATTTTGATGCATATTGCACATTTTCTGTTAATCAAATAAACCTAATTTCACATTTCAATTAAGCAAAACAATTATTGTTTCACTTAATTGATGGGTCATTGTTGCATATATTTACACACATTCACCTTTTTGCACACGGCCTTACAGGATTGGTAGCTGTGTTAGGGGAGGGGTTACAGGCCTATATATTCTTGCTGTTTTCACATGTTGTTTATCAGAAGGGACGCTGTTGGTCCCGAAACGTCACGGTTCATTAAAAGATTTTGTTTCACAGAGATGACCAGTGAGTGCTTATTTTTGGACTGTTATTCACATTTTCTACAGCACCCTGGCAGTTGACGTATGTTGGTGATAGTGCATACACCTTCCTTGCTATATATGTATACATATATATATATATATATATATATATATATATATATATATATATATATATATATATATATATATATATATATATTCAGTATATATAGATAGGGTGGGTTGACGAGATATTTTTTTTTCCAGTCAATGCAATTTCTAATGGTGGTTCACTAGTGTTATAAAGAGGGGAAACAAAACAGTCCTCTGACATTTTGTATTGACTGAAGAATAGTACATTAAACTTGTTTAATCAAACTCTCATTAAGAGTTTGCACTTAATGTAACCCCCATAAAACAGAACACTCTTTAAAAGGTATATAGATATATATAACTAATATATATATATATATATATATATATATATATATATATATATATATATATATAAAATACCATCCAAATAACAGTGTTACCCTCCTATGGATATCTGCCTGGGTGCAATGAATGTAATGTATAATCCTCCAAACAAATTGCACTCCGTTTATTGTTGTTGGAACGTTTTCAGGGAAATCATCCCCTTCATCAGCATAACAAAAAGTGAAAAATGTGACCTTATATACACACATGTTAAATCATAAATAACAAATACCTGTGTACAATTCAGTGAAAAGCGCCAATATATCATACTGGAACGCAAACCATGCATTCCAAGCGGTATAAGCCGGAAGTGTTACAGTGCACTATACTTCTGGTATGCAAATTCAAACAAATCATATATTTACCGTGTATTAACAATATTGGACAAAATAAGACAAACCAAATGAGCATAAAGTGAGTTCACAACCTAACATAAATGATGATCCTTAAATCACCTAACCTATTCAGGTTTCTAATGTATCCGTGTAGTATCTATACAGGAAAAAAGTGAAAGCCACAAACGTCAACACATTATATTTTATACATCTTTACAGACCTATACTTTCATGCTGTGACTAATAGTGTGTTAAACGTACCATCTGTACCTGACTACGATCACTCACTTGCATATCAGCAAAGTGCCGGTGGCCATGATGGTTGCTATGACGACTAACGTAAACATAAGTCCATATGCGTACAAGCTCAGATCTCTCAGCTGCACTAGAACAAAAGGCGTCTGCATATACTTTGCAGTCAAGCGAGTCACAACAGCAACCTTCATCCAAGTGGTGGGTAGTCATGTATATCAAAATTAAAATTAGCAGTATATTACTTGCTCATTCGCATGTATAAATAAAACATAAAAAGTAACATAAAAGAATTCGCATTCACATCTATGAATTATATAATGCCAAACTCTGGCATGCAGGTTACAATTTACTATCTCCACACTGTATGACTACAGAGTTGTATGTAACTGAATATAGGATTTTGACTTTTATTGTGACACCTTATCATGATCCAGCATTTACTAGTAAAAGTGTAGCGGAGGCAGATAAAGCTATATCATTCACAATATCACACAACAAGCCTATACATTACAATATGAATTATTATCAGTTAAATTCTAATCCTGGTATTACAGGTTCTAGCCCCATATTGGCTACATCCAAGTCCACTTTTGCAACTTTACAGAGTCCTTGACTTCTGCTGCTTTGAAAGTATACATATGTGTCTCCTGATGGTGAAAAAATTATGATTTTCCTTCTTTCCTGTGGAGCTCCTATATGGATGCTGTGGGATCCATCTAGTGTAGTAGAGGTACTCAACCAGGCCGGCCCCTATGTTAGATATAGGAGAGAGTAGAAGGGTAACCAGTAAAGGGTAGGTGTCATCCCCATAATGGAAAGGAACACATTGTGACCCAGTACCACTAAGAGCTTGGGTAAAAGTTGGCAGATCTACCCCCTGTGAGGCCTGACCTCCAACCAACCCCAAATATAGGTGCACCATACCCTTAAATGTACCCCTATAAAAAGAGTATCCACAGCACCAAGTAAATGAAAGATGTTTATTCAGGTACAAAAAATATTTTTATTTTTTTATTTTTTGTACCTGGATAAACATCTTTAATTTACTTGGTGCTGTGGATACTCTTTTTATTGGAATACTGAGAGGATGGCAGTCTCCTCTATCCCACCGGTCACCATAAACCCTGAGATGAAAAGGGAATTAGGGAAATAAGGTGCTGTTTGTGCATTGTTTGGTGCTACTTAAATGTACCCCTAGTATGTGTCTCCAATCTAAATGAGCACTTTAAAATCCTGTGGTGAGTTCAAACCCCCTGGATACACCGTGCCCAACCGATACATCTATTCGGCCTCCCGTCTAAGTAGAGCCTTGTCACAGTCTCCACCCCTGTCCAGGCAGGGGATATGATCAATTAAGATATATCTAATAGAGGACACCTGGTGGGTCATTTGTGCACAATGCCTGGCCACAGGCTGTTCGGATTCTCCAGAAGTGAGAGCGAGCCGAATGGCCGTCTATGATTGGCCATCCTTTCCCGGGTGTGCCAATCGCTTTGCCCACATAGAACTGGGTACATGGGCAGAAGAGCAGGTATATCACATGTGTGGTAGTGCACGTGATAGAATGCTTGATAGTATAAACTTTATTTGTATGTGGATGATGGAATGTCTTGGTAGAGACAAGACCATTGCACGTAGTGCATCCCAAGCACGATAGGATCCCTTGATGTTAACGTGAGTCGTGTTGGTATAACATTTCTTGGGATCAGTCTTAACCAGGATATCACACAGATTAGTACCCCTCCTATATGCTATCATGGGGGTGAGATCTTTTGTAAAAGCCAATCTCTGATCCGACTGAACCATAGGTCAATATTTCCTCAATACTTTGCCTGCTTATGTGGTATTTGGCGCAAAAGTGATAGCCATGATAAGTCTCTTTTGATCAGGAGACGCTGATTCATTGTTGATGAGACTATCTTGTGTAGATGTTAGAACCTCTTGCAGGATATTATCCACCACCTGTGCCTTGTAGCCCCTTTGGAGGAATTTATCCCTCATCAATTGTAACTGGGAGACCCTGTGGCATTGTTAGAATTATTACGTACTACCCTGATGAACTGTGACTTGATGATACCTCTAAGTAATGTTGGGGGATGGCAACTGGCTGCATTAAGTATAGAGTTCCGATCTGTGGGTTTACTGTATAGCGTAGTGCCCAGAGTATGTTCTTGTATGTATATATTTAGATCAAGAAAATGTATCTGTTTATCACTATGCATAATTTTAAACCTCCCCGGTGTCTCTGTGTTGTTGAATTTTTCAAACCAATTTAATAATGAATGTTGTCCCCCACGCCAGACCAGAAAAATGGCATCAATATATCTGACGAAAAAAACAATAGAGGATGTATCAGTATTCCAAAGATATTCATTCTCAAAGTAGGACATATAGATGTTGGCATACGATGGGACCAAATTCAACCCCATCGCCGTGCCTGCTGTCTGTAAGTAGAAATCAGTCTCGAAACGGAAATAATTCCGATTGAGGCAGAACTCTAGGAGAGTCAGTAAGTATTCGATTGGAGGTCCATCATAGAATGTGCCCTCTACTAGATGATTTCTGACAGCTGTTAGGCCACCTGTATGAGGGATGATGGTGTAGAGACTGTTGACATCCAACGTGACAAGGATGTCCCCAGTCTCCACTACCACTTCCCTCATCTTACGGATCAAATCCTTAGTATCCGATATGTACGATTTGATGTTTCTAACTGTAGGTTGCAACAGAATGTCTATGAACTGTGCTACAGGTTGTGTCAATGATTGTACAGCGGAGACAATCGGGCGCCATGGGGGATGATCAAGAGTTTTGTGAATTTTGGGTATTGTATATAAAATAGGGACCTTGGGATGTTGAGTCACACAGAAATCATATATCTGTTCCGACAGGTATCCTTGTTCATACCCAAGTTTTAAAATCCCATCCAATTCCTTTTTAAACAAGGATGTAGGGTCATGGGATAAAACCATATATGTGCTTGGGTCAGCCAATTGTTGCAAGATGTCCCTTCTATAGTCCTCATAATCCATCAATATGATGGCCCCGCCCTTATCTGCGGGGCGGATGACTAAGGACTTGTCATCTTGCAACGATTTAATTGCTTCCCTCTCACTATCGGACAGGTTATGTTTCCAGGCCCTATTGGTTCTTTCAAACTCCATCTTGTGTGATAAGTCTCATGTAGGTTTTTGTGCTAGCACTGCTATTTTGTGGCTCGAATGTGCTTGGTTTCTTACACCTCTGTATGGGACTTATGGTCTCCTCACTCACTGGTAAGTGCTGAAAGTGTTCTTTGATTTTCATGATCCTATTTAATTTATATATGTCAATCTTAAGATCTAGCTCTAAGATGGAATGGCTAGGCACAAAGGACAGACCTTTGTTAAGGGTCTATCTTTCAACAGCAAACATGTATTAACCACTGTTGAAAGACAGACCCTTAACAAAGGTCTGTCCTTTGTGCCTAGCCATTCCATCTCAGAGCTAGATCTTAAGATTGACATATATAAATTAAATAGGATCATGAAAATAAAAGAACACTTTTTAGTCACAGCATGAAAGTATAGGTCTGTAAAGAGGTATAAAATATAATGTGTTGACGTTTGTGGCTTTTTGCTTTTTTCCTGTATGGATACTACACAGATACATTAGAAACCGGAATAGGTTAGGTGATTTAAGGATCATCATTTATGTTAGGTTGTGAACTCACTTTATGCTCATTTGGTTATTGTCTTATTTTGTCCTATATTGTTAATACACAGTAAATAAATGATTTGTTTGAATTTGCATACCGGAAGTATAGTGCACTGTAACACTTCCGGCTTATACCGCTTGGAACGCATGGTTTGCGTTCCAGCATGATATATTGGCGCTTTTCACTGAATTGTACACAGGTATTTGTTATTTATGATTTCACGTGTGTATATAAGGTCACATTTTTCATTTTTTGTTATGCTGATGAAGGGGATGATTTCTCTGAAAACGTTCCAACAACAATATATATATATATATATATATATATATATATATATATATATATATATATATATATATATATATAAAAGGTAATATATAAGGTAAATATACGTTGCAGCTTCAGGAAACTCCAGCAGTCTCGGCTGTTCCTGAGCTGCAGGCAATCTGTCCTCATATGGTAACGGAGTACTACCGGTGCTCTGTTACCAAAAGAGTACAGATTGCTATATTGATACAGACAGTGACTGTTGCTAGGGGCGCGGCGTCTCCTTCCTGCTTATTGTCAGGGGCTGTGTCGAGTCCGGATGCGTGCGGCGCTGACGTCATCACCGCACGCTCCTCTCTCTGATGCCGGTCCGGATTCCTGTGGCGCGAATCCTGCGCCTATGTAAGTTGCTCAGAACAATCTATCACTGCCCAAGTATAGGTGTTACATTGTGTGCTCCTGGGTGTGATAGATTGTTATTGCTCTGATTGCATTATTGTTGTTGAACTCTGCCTGTCTGACTACTCTGCCTGATAACCCCTAAATTGCTGGATTGATATACTGCTGCTGAACTCTGCTTGTCTGACCACTCTGCCTGTTAACCCCTAAGCCGCTGGATTGATATACTGCTGCTGAGCTCTGCTTGTCTGACCACTCTGCCTGTTAACCCCTAATTTGCTGGATTGATATACTGCTGCTGAACTCTGCTTGTCTGACCACTCTGCCTGTTAACCCCTAAACTGCTGGATTGATATACTGCTGCTGAAATCTACTTGTCTGACCACTCTGCCTGTTAACCCCTAAACCGCTGGATTGATATACTGCTGCTGAGCTCTGCTTGTCTGACCACTCTGCATGATTAACCCTTATTGTCCTGGATTACCTCTCTGTTGACAAACCCTGTCTGCTTGACCATTCTACTGGTTTACCCTTGGACTGCTTTACCATTGCCAAACCCTGCCTGCCTGATCATTCTAGTGGTTTACCCTTGGACTGCTTAACCATTGCCAAATCCTGCCTGGCTGACCATTATAGTGTTTTACCTTTGACCTGCTTTACCGTTGCCAAACCCTGCCTGCCTGACCATTCTTGTGGTTTAACCCTGAACTGCCTTTCTCTGATTCCCTGCCTGTTGCCGCCAAAGACTATCCTGCCTGTGGTGAGTGCCGCTTACCTCATCTTGCAAACTTTTTCTGCTCTGGGATATTCCCTATCATTCCGGCTTCACACCAGGATAAGAAGACTACTGGCCGAGTTTGGTCTGATAGTGGAATATCCCACAAGCATTACAGTAACGATTTCTTTCAGTGCCGGTGGGAGATGCAAGAGGGTAGGAGGGGGGCAGGCGGGTGGGCGGCACAGAGGCGGTGGGGGGAGGGAGGGAGTGGAAGGGGCCCTACGCTACAGAAAATAATGGAAGGAAAAGGGAGAGAAGGAACGCTACACTACAGAAAAAAAAAAGTACCTAAACTGGTTACTGGCAGACAGCTGCAACTACCTAAGATATTAAACATCATTAGGAGGGAGGAGGGTAAGAGAGCTGCTTGGGAGGGATCAGAGAGGTGGAGTGGTAAGGGGGAGCCTACACTGCAGAAAATAATTGTAATTTTTTTTTTTTTTTTAAAAAAGCCCTAAATCTCAATACTAACAGACTGTCTGCCAGTACCTAACATGGTGGTGAGGAGTATGGGTGGTGGAGGGGGAAAGAGCTGTTTGGGAGGTGTCAGGTAGGAGGGTAATCCTTACACTAGAATACTATAACCCTTCGCCCACAAACTAATTAACCCCTTTACTGACATGAATTTAAGACGTATGGTGCGCAGCTGCAATTCGAGGCCTTCTAATTACCAAAAAGCAATGGCAAAGCCATGAATGTCTGCTATTTCTGAACAAAGGGGACCCCAGTGGAGCTTATACATCAATTTGTGTTATAATTGCACACGCTGTATGTAAATAATTTCAGTGAGAAACACAAAGTTTGCGAAAAAGTTAATAATTTTTTTATTTGACCGCATTTGGTGGCGAAACAGTGTCATGAAATATACCAAAATGGACCTAGCTCAATACCTTGCATTGTCTACTAAAATTTAAATATATAGTTTTGATAGGTGAATAAAAAGAAAACAAAAAAACAAGGCTCTATTTCTGTTTAAATGGAGTGATAGCAAAAATGCTAAAAATTCTTCTGTATTTTGGGCCAATTTTTCTCTGAAATTCCCGGTAGTTAATGGGGTGAAAGTATGTAAGACATCGGCAATAACTGCACTTGTAGCAAGTGAACAAGTTTATTCAAAAATACATGTGACGTTTCGGGACCAATGTCTCTTCCTCAGAAAATGAAGGAGGGGAGGAGTCTGATTCCTGAAACGTCAAATGTTTTTTTAATAAACTTGTTCACTTGCTAAAAGTCCAGTGAGTACAAATGCCTTCTACCATTAAGCTACCCTGGTTCTGTAAAGTAAAGATTTTCTTTGCATATCTAATACTCTGTGTAAACTGGGGAGATAGATATGTACTCATACAGGACAAATATTGATAAGGACAGCTATCACTGTTACAGGACACTGTTACAGGACACAGGGACATATATCACTATTACAAATCTCTTTATTTATTCAGTTTTAGGCCTAATTTTTAAAAATAGACACAACACTAAATTCAAGCTTGTCAATATAAACATGGTTTATTGATTTATTAAAGCATAAATTTATTCTAAACTGGGGCGGGCAGCCAATATGGACACTTTGCTGAAGTAATAGGTGTTCCAGTGACGACAGAAAGAAAAGAGAGAAAGGAAAAAAAGAAATAATCAATACATTGTCTGCAACCCTTTTGCCAGCCACATACCCACTTTAGACAACACGCATGACCCTGTGCAGCCCTTCAGTCAGCACTATCCTCTGGTGTTTACATATGACTGGGCCTGGCTGCCACAGACCCTGAAAGTCAGGCAGAAATGTGACAATTGAAGCTCCATGAAAAAAACACACATGGCAAGCGTACAGTAAGGTTGCCACTAATGGTCTGTGTGTGATAAAGTGTGGTTATATATACTGGCTTTTTATGTTATATGTTCGATGTTATTCGTTGTTGAGCAGTATAGGGCATAAGCGTTTGTAACAATTTATAACATTAAAATATTGAATATTAATTCAAAATACTGCTGCCTTATAATTTTCATGCCATGTGCATTCTCCAGTCCCGAGCCTACTTAGGTATGCTCTTCAACAAAGGATGCCTAACAAACAAAGTAAATCTGAAATGCTCTGTCTGGATTGTGAAAGTTTAATTTCAACTTTCATGTTTTTTTAATATTTGTGTACAAAGTCCCTTAAAAGCAAAACATCAGGAAGTCAGGCAACAAAATGCACACAATTAGAACCTTCCTTTCTCTTAACATATACAGGCCCATTTATCAAGCTCCGTATGGAGCTTGAAGGGCCGTGTTTCTGGCGAGTCTTCAGACTCGCCAGAAACACAACTTATGAAGCAGCGGTCTAAAGACCGCTGCTCCATAACCCTGTCCGCCTGCTCTGAACAGGCGGACAGGAATCGCCAGACATCAACCCGATCGAATACGATCGGGTTGATTGACAGCTCCCTGCTGGCGGCCGATTGGCCGCGAGTCAGCAGGGGGCGGCGTTGCACCAGCAGCTCTTGTGAGCTGCTGGTGCAATGTTAAATGCGGAGAGCGTATTGCTCTCCGCATTTAGCGAGGTCTTGCGGACCTGATCCGCAGTGTCGGATCAGGTCCGCAAGCCCTTTGATAAATGGGCCTGTCTAAGCCAAAGCAAGAAAACTCACCTTCTGTAAAAGAGATAACCGGACTTTTGCTCCACAAACAGAGTTATTATTAATCAAGCATGTTGCTAAATCCATGTGAAATATGGGGACATTCTTTTATTGTTTAAAAAGATAGATAATCCCTTTATTACCCATTCACCAGTTTTGCATAACCAACACGGTTATATTAATATGCTGTTTAGCTCTGGGATTACCTTGTATATAAAAATCTGCAGACAGCCCCCTTATCTCAGGGTTATTTATTTATTATCTATTAACTTTTATTTTAGCCAATTAGTGCTGTGTCCTGCACAACTCAACGGAGTGAGCACAATGTTATCTATATGGCACACATGAACCAGCCCTGTTCTGCTGTGAAAAGCTAATAAAAAAGCATGTGATGAGGCTATCTGAAGTGGCTTAGAAACAGGCAGAAATTTAGAGGTTTAAATGTTATAAAGGGGGCGATTTATCAAGCTGAGGCAGACAGGGGTGCACATAAGCGCCCCTGTCCGCCGCAGCTCGCCTCTGGTGGGCTGAATTCCCCTGGCGGAATTCAGCATTGCACATGAGCGCTATTTGCGCTCGCATGTAATCCGGCCCCTGCCTGTTAAATATGTCGTGCAGGTTCTCCTCTAGTGAGAACCTGCAGTCATATGGGGTTGAAAGGCTTGCGAAGCCTTTGATAAATGGACCCCAAAGTTAAGTATCTATCTTTTTAAACAATAATAATTTTGGTGTAGACTGTCCCTTTAAAGGAACAGTATACACCCATTTTCATATAACTGCATGTAATAGACACTACTATAAAGAAGAATATGCACAGATACTGCTATAAAAATCCAGTATAAAACTGTTTAAAAACGTGTTTAGAAGTTCCCAGTTTAGCACTGTTGATGAAGTAGTCTGGGACACCACTGAAAGAGGCTGGGTAAACAAAAAGAGCGGACACTTCCCACCTCCCCTGCATATGAAAAGACAAATAACATAAACAGGAACCAGCAGGAGTCTGTAAATGTGTGAATACATCTGGCACTGTGGGGCTTGGTTAGGAGTCTGAAAATCAGCACAATGTTCTTAAATATAAGCAAAACTATACATTTTTATAAAAATACTGCCAGATGGGCTATATAAATGGATCATCTACAAAACATGTATGTAAAGAAAAAATCTAGTGTATAATGTTCCTTTAACCCCCGCACTGACTTATTTGTCTACATCGGAACAAAAGTTCCAATATAAACAAATAAGTACGAATTTAAACATGCAACTGTTCATGCGATTGCGTGATTTCAATGATGGGATTGGGTCATGGTTGAGTGCCTATGATGCTAGGCATGCCCTCCAGCCCGCGATCCCATTTAGCAAGCTGCTATGGCTGCAGGCATGGAATGTCCTAACAGTGGGAAGTATGTGTACCCACTATTTAAAATCATGTCAATCGTAAAAAATAACTGGTGTTGATTGTAACACGCCCCACATCACACAGGCATATTGTAAGTGTATTGTGTAAAATTGCTATTCAAAAAAGCAGATTTGTCACATTTGGCAAACATTTGTAGCCTGTTTTGGCGCTACGTATCCCATTGCTTGCTGCAGTACTCTAGTGTAAGCAATATGAAAAACAAAACATACAACAAACAGTGCTACATGTACAAAACATGACCTAATGAGTCGTCGAGTTCCGGCCCTCCCCTAACCACCACACATTTGTAACCAATTCCCCATTTTAACAATTGCTTGAAGAAAAAACACCAGACGTTCTTGGTATAAAAATCATTTGGCCGCAGCCAACTTTATTAAATAAATAAAACTCTTTTATATTATATCCATATAAATAACGGTAGCAATATACATTAAACACACTGTTCTTAATTCAAACCTTATTTCACTGAAACCAGTAAGCGGTGCTAGTTCCCCTATAAGTATCCTGGTCGTCCTTCCTCTGGACACAACCTTTCCTGGTTGAATCCGTTCACTCCACATCTAATAATTCACCTATAGAGGACCCCTTGCCCCTATAAATACAGCCATGCACTCCCACCCCATGGGGAGGCAAAAATTACCCTTATCCTTATGGCCATAAACTACATTTAAACCCGAACTAGCACCCCGCCTGCTGCGACAATATCCAAACTTCTACCCCCCATAGAGAACATTCCCCAAGATAAAAGAAAAAATTGGGTGGGCAGGAGGGAAGTTCCTAAAATTCCTCAGTGAGGTAATTTTAAAGGACCAGTCAATACAGTAGATTTGCATAATCAACAAATGCATTATAAGAAGACATTGCAATAGCACTTAGTCTGAACTTCAAATGAGTAGTAGATTTTTGTTAAATACATTGCAAAGTTATGTCTATTTCCACTCCCCCTGTACCATGTGACAGCCATCAGCCAATCACAAATGCACATTTTGTTAATGGAAGTAAATTGAAAAGTTGTTAAAAATTGCATGCTCTATCTGAATCATGAAGTTTAATTTTGACTTGAGTGTCCCTTTAATTTCCGTCTCTTCCTGCTCAGCCCCCTTTTAAGCCTCCTCTTTTGCTCCTCCCTACGTCATATCCAATCAGGGGCCTTCTCCTCCCCCCGGTCACGTGACCCCTCCGGCGGATAAACCACCTCCAGTGACCTCCTGTATATTCATGTGTTTTATGTCACCAATTCTTGATCTAAGCAGCATCCTGCAACAACAATTACAGATAAAGGCATCAAAAAAGACAACAATTCCACATATTATTTATAAGATAGTTTTATAACAAGCTTCAGCCTCGTTGATTAAATAACACAATAAAAACTTGTGGTTTACAAGCAAATATGCAAGCATTTTCTTTTGAATATTTACAAAATGTACAACTTTTTTTTACATTATTTAGGAGAAGAAGAAAAAACACCAGACGTTCTTGGTATAAAAATCATTTGGCCGCAGCCAACTTTATTAAATAAATAAAAGTCTTTTATATCCATATAAATAACGGTAGCAATATACATTAAACACACTGTTCTTAATGCAAACCTTATTTCACTGAAACCAGTAAGCGGTGCTAGTTCCCCTATTCGTATCCTGGTCGTCCTTCCTCTGGACACAACCTTTCCCGGTTGAATCCGTTCACTCCACATCTAATAATTCACCTATAGAGGACCCCTTGCCCCTATAAATACAGCCATGCACTCCAACCCCATGGGGAGGCAAAAATTACCCTTATCCTTATGGCCATAAACTACATTTAAACCCGAACTAGCACCCCCGCCTGCTGCGACAATATCCAAACTTCTACCCCCCATAGAGAACATTCCCCAAGATAAAAGAAAAAATTGGGAGGGCGGGAGGGAAATTCCTAAAATTCCTCTGTGAGATAATTTTAATCTGCGGTTCTTCCCGCTCAGCCCCCTTTTAAGCCTTTTCTTTTGCTCCTCCCCACGTCATATCCAATCAGGGGCCTTCTCCTCCCCCCGTCACGTGACCCCTCCGGCTGATAAACCGCCTCCAGTGACCTCCTGTATATTCATGTGTTTTATGTCACCAATTCTTCATCTAAACAGCATCCTGCAACAACAATTACACATAAAGGCATCACAAAAGACAACAATTCCACATATTATTTATAACATAGTTTTATAACAAACTTCAGCCTCATTGATTAACCTTTTAACGCCGTTATGCCGTTCTATTCCGTCATAATTACACTGGGCTTTAGTGCCGTTATGACGGAATAGAACGTCATAACCGTTGGCTGTCCTAAAGTCAACTCAGCTTCCGATGATGTGATTGCGGTCTGGAGGGCGGGCCTAGCGTCACACCGACACCCTCCTGACCCGATCCCATCATTGAAATCTTGCGATTGCGTGCACGATTGCAGGATTTTAACGTTGTTCCGATGTAGACAAATTAACCCTGTCATCAAAGGGTTAAATGACAAAATAAAAACGTGTGGTTTACAAGCAAATATGCAAGCATTTTCTTTTGAATATTTACAAAACGTACAACTTTTTTTACATTATTGCTATGAACATCTTACATACACTGAGGATGTAATGCTTAGGAAAATTATATATGTGTGTTAATTAAATGATTAAAACATAAATCATGCTTTATCTAAATGATGTCATAATAGTAAAACATTCCAAGTGGTTAAAATAGACACTAGTATATAGTAGCATACATATGAAAAGCGAGTGCAATAAGGAGACATCACTTGCCAAGTATAGCAACACTGTGTACTTTTAAAATCAGTATTATGCAAATATAACAGTAGAAAAAAACCTGCATAAATAAATTATATACAAAGGATAGGAGACATGCTATTTGCTAATCAACTTCCAGCTCTGCTAGATACAGACAGGAAGGGGCTGTTCAAATAGCATTTTAACCTACAATCTTTATCCTCCGGGTGGGAGGGATCCCAGATAAGTAGTGTGCAAGCTCATCCAGTTGGGTCATGGGATGATATGATAAGGGACTTATCGGTACAAACTTGCTGAAACTTCAGGACAGGTGGGTGTGACTGTGAGTGATATTTTGTGTGCTGGACAGTTGCTGCTTATACGTTTTACAAATGAAGGGTCACAAATGTGGAGTTGTTTAGGGTTAGACATGAACTCACAATCCCCCCCAAAAAAAAGATTGCTTAAAACTGTGAGTTGGTGTCAGCAGGCATCTGCAAACTGGTAAGAATTGAATATTCCTTGCATCATAGTAAACAGCCCTGGAGGAAATATGTTTGACAACCCAGAGAGACCTATTTTACACATGTTTCATTGGATCGTTTGCAGCAAATGGTGTAGTGGGTTGCAGCTGTTGCGTGGGCCATGTCCAGGGACTAGTGTAGAGAGTTAATGGGGGGAGGGGTCGTGTAGGATGCAGGGCATGTGTTTCAGGATAACGTGCTTCACTGATTTCAGGCTGCTACTGTAGAAAGGGTGGGTGAAGAGAGGTGAATGCATCGTCTCAATGTATGAGCAGTGAGGTTAGGCCTCTTGAGCTGTGAGTGGAAGGATCCGTTCTCTTTATGTACTAACTGTATTTGTAATTTAATGAAATAATCCACTAGTAGTACAGCTTTGTGGTTTATATATTTTAATACATTTTCTTAACCGTCCTTGAGAGGAGTCCGCATTGAAGGACAGATCTGCTTTACACACCCGTAAGTAATTGTATATACTGGATCTATTAGAAAGAGATAAATGATATATACAGCAGAGGCTGATACTAGAGGAAATCTGTGATGGATCATGGTTTGTAGGTGGTGAGTGATTTTAATATGCAGAGGTTTTGTCCATGCAACGCTTAATGTATTTCCTGTCTTTACTATAGAGCTCTAATAAGTGTATATGATGGTGATAATAAACGTTTTCTTTCTTTATGTTGCTTGATTTCATTAGCAGACATTTTTGGTCCATAACGGAAATGTGCAGTGCTGCAGGGCAGATCATGAGACCTATGACATTTTAAAGGGCCAGTACAATTTTAAAGGGGCAGTCAAGTCCAAAAAAACTTTCATGATTCAAAATAGGGCATGTAATTTTAAACAACTTTCCAATTTACTTTTATCACCAATTTTGCTTTTTTCTCTTGGTATTTTTAGTTGAAAGCTAAACCTAGGAGGTTCATATGCTAATTTTTTTTTAGACCTTGAAGGCTGCCTCTGCATTTGACATTTTTTCACCACTAGAAAGCGTTACTTTCTGTGTTTCATATAAATAACATTGAGCTCATGCACGTGAATTTACCGAGGAGTGAGCACTGATTGGCTTAAATGCAAGTCTGTTAAAAAGAATTGAAATAAGGGGGCAGTCTTCAGAGGCTTGGATACAAAGTAATCACAGAGGTAAAAGGTGTATTATTATAACTGTGTTTGTTATGCAAAGCTGGGGAATGGGTGATTAAGGGATTATCTATCTTTTAAAACACCAATTCTGGCATTGACTGTCCCTTAAAATCTTTACGTGTATATGTATGTGTATATATCTCACAATGGAGAAGCATTCTCTTTCATTATTTATTTTGTCTCATTTTCCTGTAATTCCATAATGAAATTTTGAGCTTTTCAGCTCCTGTTAGAAATGGAAGGGCAGAACACTGTTATATTCCACACAGCCATTGGCCGCACACTCTAGTGGCCTATTTATAACTGTCTATAATTGGCCACAGCAGAGAAAGTAACCTAAGTTACAACATGGTAGCTTCCATTGTTTTTATCGATACTAAAACTTTACTCTTATTTTATCAATATTTTAACCGCTAATGAAACTTTAATGGGACTGTCTAGTCAAAAGAAAACTTTCATGATTCAGATAGGGCATGCACTTTTAACAACTTTACAATTTTTGCTTTATCATCAAATTTGCTTTGTTCTGTTGGTATTCTTAGTTGAAAGCTAAACCTAGATAGCCTCATATGCTAATTTATAAGCCCTTGAAAGCCGCCTCTTATCTCAGGGCATTTTGACAGTTTTTCACCGGTAGAGGACGTTAGTTCATGTGTGTCATATAGATAACATTGTGCTCATGCATGTGGAGTTGCCTAGGAGTGAGCACTGATTGGCTAAAATGCATGTCTGTCAAAAGAAGGGGGCAGTCTGCAGAGGCTTAGATACTAGGTAATCGCAGAGCAAAAAAGTATATTAATATAACCTTGTTGGATATGCAAAACTGGGGACTGGGTAATAAAGGGATTATCTCTTTTAAAAAAAAAATAATAATTCTGGAGTAGATGTGAAAAATACATCCACATGTTGTTCTCAAACTAATATTTTCTTTGGATGCATTGTTAGCATCGATTTAGCATTTAATGTCCCTTTAACATGAAACAGTACTTACCGCATGCTGTTATAGTCCCTTCAATCTGAGGGGCACAGAAGGGGACAGTAAATCTATCTACAATATAAGTGGCATAACTCCCCCCCCCCCCCCCACATATCTACAGGCACCCTAGTCTGGTTACTACAAAGTATTTAGCAAACTTCCCAATATTGCTTTTAAATTTGAAGTTAGTTTGTCAATCTCTGATCTACTCCTTTATTACAAAGTAATTTTAATTTGGTATTTACTCGGCTGACAGAATGCCCATATAGTCACATGATGACTATACACATCCTATAAAACACACCCACCGGCCCAATCGCAGGGCTGCAGCTGACTGCGTGTGTTCAGGGATTTAAGAGATAGGCCATAATTCAGATAGCGCATACCATTTTAAACAACATTTCAGTTTACTCCTATTATCAAATTTGTTTTCTTAGTATCCGTTTGAAATGCATACCTAGGTAGGCTTAAAAACAGCAGTGCACTGCTGGCATTAACCTGTTCATTGCTGTATGCACATACATGCCTCTTGTCATTGACTCATCTGATGTGTTGGGATACTAGATACTAAGAGAATGAATCAAATTTGATAATAGTTGTTTAAAATGGTACTCTCTGAATCCTAAAAGAAAAAAAAAATATCCCAGTGCTTGGTCACTGCAGCTGCTAACCCCATGAGACTACAGTAGATGGCCAAGAGTCAGTCCAAGTGCAGATGTAGGTTGTTGAAACACTGTTATCCCTTCATGGTACATTTCTATCCCACCCACTCGGGACGCATTTGTCTCACGCATACCATAATGTGGAATATATGGGGTCCATGTTCTGTCATACTCAGTTGTGAGACTTGCAGAGAGCTACAACTGTTAGGGGAGATAATGTACTGAAATACGTGCATAATATCTAGCCGATGAGCGGTGTCCTCCACATAACATAAGGCTTGTTTTGATCTCTCAACCTCCCCTCCGCATAGATCTCCACCAAGGTACCCTCCGACTCCTTTAATGATGGACGATCTGCCCTTGGAACCTGACGTCATCCTGAGTGGGTGAGTGGCATGTGCTGTTTCCCCAGAACATGAGTGCTGAGTTTTATCAAATCTTAAGGCATGTTGTAAAATTAGGTGTGCTTGTCTGCTGTGAAAAATTGTGCTATTTAAAGGGACATAAAACAGTGTGAACTAACATAAGTTTCTAAATATATAATGCAGCCAAAGCTTACCTGCAATATGATTTATTTTTTAACCCTCATTAACCCCTTAAATTCAGGCATGGTTTTGTTTGCTGCAAGCTCCCCCCTGGACACTAACATTTATGTAAGGTGGTATACAGGCCATAGCTTCAGCAGAATGCACTCCTGCACATGCACGGTAGGGGGCATAGTCACATGACACCTGACTTAAGCAGAGCACAGTATAATGCTGAAGCTTTCACAAAGCATGTGTCATTCTCCCCATGAAAACAAGCTAGCCTCTTGGCCACAAGCAATAGCAGTACCTGCTGTAACTCCTCAACCCCCCTTACTTGCATAGGTAGTTATCCTCACGTGCACATTTTGTTACATGATACCTCAGGGTTTGGATTAAGACACTGATAAGAGGGGTGGAGCAAGCTTCATTTGGAAATTTTATTAAAATTCTTATAAGCTTTTTTTTTTTTTTTCTCGCGCTCTGTTTTATCTCAGTTGACCCTTTTTAGAATATGCACATAACTGCAAAATGTTTTATGGCACTTTAAATGTATGTTTGTTGTACTGTAAATTTCTCTCCCTTTAATAATCATATTTTAGCTGCAAGGGAATATTAAATTTGGTTACAAATTGTTAATTTACCTTTACATTTTGCCTCTTGAAACTGTCACATAAACTGAAAATATAAATACTGCAGTGTTCTCTATTGAAAAGCTATGTAAACTAGGCATCTTTAAAGGAGCGTTAAATATAGTGGAATGGCATAATAAACAAATGCATAATAAAAAGACGATGCAATAGCACTTACTCAAAATTTTAAATGCGCAGTAGATTTTTTATTTTTTTTTTCTGACAAACTTCAACATTTACTTCAATTTGCTGGCTCGCTGTATCATGTGACACTTACCAGCCTATCACATACTCGTATATGTATACACTGAACTCTTGCACATGCTCAATGGCATCTGGTGCCACAGAAAGTGTACATATAAAAAATCTGCAAAATTTTCTAATGAAAGTTATCTGGAAAGTCTCTTAAATCTGCATGCTCTGTCTGAATCAAACCTGTGTCCCTTTAATGAAAATCCACAGTGTTTGTAATACAATTAACTCTTTATCAGTCTGAGTACATTATCCATTTAATGTTTTCCCATAGACATGTCATAATGTATTGGTAATTTCTCTTCCTGCAGGCTCAACTCATTTTTAAATGGGCTTTGAAGTTTCAGTGAGCAAAGTCCCATACTTTTAGAACACCTGGTATAAAAGTCATTCACATTAAAGGGACAGTATACACCATTTTTTATATAACTGCATGCAATAGACACTACCATAAAGAAGAATATGCACAGATACTGATCTAAAAATCCAGTATAAAACCTTTTAAAAACTTACTTAGAATCTCCCAGTTTAGCTATGTTAAAGGGACATTATACACTCATTTTTTCGTTGCATAAATGTTTTGTGGATGATCTATTTATATAGCCCATAAATGTATTTTTTTTTTTTTTAAATGTATAGTTTTGCTTATTTCTAAATAACATTGCTCTGATTTTTTTAAACGGTTTTATACTGGATTTTTATACCAGTATCTGCGCATCTTATCTTTATAGTAGTGTCTATTACATGCAGTTATATAAAAATTGGTGTATACTGTCCCTTTAATGAGGTTTGGCTGGGAAAACAATAAGAGCAGACACTCCCGCCCCCTTCCTTGCATATGAAGAGACAAATAACATACAGGAGCCAGCAGGAGTCTGTAAACGCATGTATACATCTGACACTCACTGTGGGACTTGATTAGGAGTCTGAAAATCAGCACAATGTTATTAAAAAAAATATAATCAAAACTATACATTTTTACAAAAACACTCCCAGATGGGCTATATAATTGGATCATCTACAAAACATTTATGCAAAGAAAGATCTAGTGTACAATGTCCCTTTAAGGGATTTTACAGTGCAGTGCCCCTTTTAAATGGATAGAAAGGTCCAAATTGAAATGTGTAGCATTTTTGCATTATACTTCCATTGGGAAAAATTATTTAAGTTTTTCAGCGGCGCACGCACTCATGCAGTGAGCGCCATGTGGCACCATTTAAAGACTGCACCTTCTCAGAGAATCGGAGGTGTCTTGTATGACACAAATTAAAGGGATAGGAAAGTCAAAATTAAGCTTGCAAGAGTCAGAGCATGCAATTTTAAGACCCTTTTTAAAATCACTTCTATTTTCAAATGTGCTTTGTTATCTTGGTATCCATTGTTGAACATGAAGACACACATATCCTACACTAGTGGGAGCTAGCTGGTGATTGGTGCCTGCATACATTTGTCTCTTGTGATTGGCTAACTAGATGTGTTCAGCTAGCTGCCAGTAGTGCAATGCTGTTCCTTCAGCAAAGGATAACAAGGATAATAATGAAGCTTATTTGATAATAAAAGAAAATTTGATACTGCATGTTCTATCTGAATCATTAATTACATTTTTGGGGTTTCTGTCCCTGACTCTTTCTGTCCCCCTTGTCTATCAGACATGTCTGTCGCTTGGGCTGGTCCGGTGTTGGAGCAGGATCTGAGACCTGTTGCTCTGCTAAATTCGTCCTCGGAGCATTCGAGGTACAGTAAGCCTCTTGCAGTTTCTCCTTTCTCTATGTTCAAGATTTGTGGGAAGGACTGGCGGCTCTTGGCCTGCGACGTTATCCGCTGGTTAGTGGATACTTAGCAATCTGAAGGATCCTATCTTCAGCTGCTCTCTGCTTGCCTGCAAGTATTTAAGTTTCAGAGTCATTTTTAGATGACTGCAGCTTGCAGTGCTTTTGCTTCAGGTGTTGTTCGTCAGACCTATCCGAGCTTGCTGCACAAGGTTTCGTTTCTGAATATTTCGGTATTCTGAGCTACCTTTTTGCAACTTGGGGGACCTTCGTCTTCAGTTGCTTTTTACAGTGCTATTGCACTGTGTTAGGGGAAGATCCTCTCTGTTTCAGATTCCCGGCCTTATCCCGTGGTTTCTGTTTCTGGGGTCTGGGCGTTGCCTCCCCTTGTTTCTATGAGACTGGTTGGGTCTCTGTTAGCCTGACCCAGTTTCTCTCCGTGCCTTTTCTTCTTTGTGGAAGAATATGGTAGTTTGTTCCCTTTCTTTAGTAAGGGGTGTGTTTGGAGAACGACTGCTGGGCGACGGTGTCTCTTGGAGGCTGTTGTCTCAGTCGAGTCTAGTTCCTGTGGTCTCTAGCAAGGTTGTGGACTACCTGCGTGTCAGTGTCCTTGGGCCTTTTTTTTTTTTTTTTTTTTTTTTTTTTTCCTTTACAAAGTTGTTCTTGGCTTCGGACAAAGCGGGATTTTATTGGGTAGAGGTTTTCACTCCTGGCGCCCTCAGAATGGGCCGCCTCCTGTACCCTCCCGCTTTTGCATTCAGTGTCCACTATAGCTTGGGTATTTGTTTTCCCAAAAGTAATGGATGCTTCTGTGGACTCTTTTTCCATTTATGAAGAAAAACATAAATGATGCTTACCTGATAATTTTCTTTTCTTCAGATGGAAAGAGTCCACAGCTCCCCGCCCGTGTTTTTATGCAAGCGGCTGTAATTTTTTGTTCTTCTGGCACCTTTTCACCCTGATATTTCTTCTACTGTTCCTTGTTCCTCGGCAGAATGACTGGGGGATGTGGGAGGAGTATTTAAAAGGACATGAAACCCAAAATTTTTCTTTCGTGATTTAGAAAGAGCATGTCATTTTAACCCCTTAATGACCACAGCACTTTTCCATTTTCTGTCCGTTTGGGACCAAGGCTATTTTTAAATTTTTGCCATGTTTGTGTTTAGCTGTAATTTTCCTCTTACTCATTTACTGTACCCACACATTATATACAGTTTTTCTCGCCATTAAATGGACTTTCTAAAGATACCATTATTTTCATCATATCTTATAATTTACTATAATTTTTTTTTAATAAAATATGAGGAAAAATGGAAAAAAACCCACTTTTTCTAACTTTGACTCCCAAAATCTGTTACAGATCTACAACCACCAAAAAACACCCATGGTAAATAGTTTCTAAATTTTGTCCTGAGTTTAGAAATACCCAATGTTTACATGTTCTTTGCTTTTTTTGCAAGTTATAGGGCCATAAATACAAGTAGCACTTTGCTATTTCCAAACCAGTTTTTTTTTTTACATTAGAACACTAATATCTTTCAGGAATCCCTGAATATCCCTTGACATGTATATATATTTTTTTTTTTTTTAGTAGACATCCCAAAGTATTGATCTAGGCCAATTTTGGTATATTTCATACCACCATTTCACCGCCAAATGCGATCAAATACAAAAAATCGTTCACTTTTTCACAAACTTTCGGTTTCTAACTGAAATTATTTACAAACAGCTTGTGCAATTATGGCATAAATGGTTGTAAATTCTTCTCTGGGATCCCCTTTGTTCAGAAATAGCAGACATGTATGGCTTTGGCGTTGCTTTTTGATAATTAGAAGGCCGCTAAATGCCACTGCGCACCACACGTGTATTATGCCCAGCAGTTAAGGGGTTAATTAGGGAGCTTGTAGGGTTAATTTTAGCTTTAGTGTAGTAGACAACCCCAAGTATTGATCTAGGCCCATTTTGGTATATTTCATGCCACCATTTTACTGCCAAATGCGATCAAATTAAAAAAAATTTACATTTACATTTTTCACAATTTTAGGTTTCTCACTGAAATTATTTACAAACAGCTTGTGCAATTATGACACAAACGGTTGTAAATGCTTCTCTGGGATCCCCTTTGTTCAGAAATAGCAGACATATATGGCTTTGGCGTTGCTTTCTGGTAATCAGAAGGCCGCTAAATGCTGCTGTGCCTCACACGTGTATTATGGCTAGCAGTGAAGGGGTTAATTAGGGAGTTTGTAGGGAGCTTGCAGGGTTAATTTTAGCTTTAGTGTAGAGATCAGCCTCCCACCTGACACATTCCACCCCCTGATCCCTCCCAAACGGCCCCCTTCCCTCCACCACCCCACAATTGTCCCCGCCATCTTAAGTACTGGCAGAAAGTCTGCCAGTACTAAAAGGTTTTTTTTCCAATTATTTTATAGTATATTTTCATATGCTACTGTGTAGGATCCCCCCCCCCAAACCGCTCTCTAACCCTCCCCTCTGCCTTATTGGGGGCCATCTTGGGTACTGGCAGCTGTCTGCCAGTACCCAGTTTGCAAAAAATGTTTTGTTTTTTTTGCCCGGTTTTTCTGTAGCGTAGCTTCCCCCTCCCCACAGACCAACCCCCACCACCTAACTGATGTGTTTTTTTTTTTTTTTTTTTTTTTTTAAACGTATTTGTTTATTTTTTTTCCAATATTGTTTCATTTTCCTACACCCCTTCTCTTTTTTTTTTTTTTTTTTTTTTTTTTTTCCTGTAGTGTAGCGGTTCCCACCCGCTCCCGCCTGTGCGCACCCCCCTGGCATCCCCGCCCACGATCCTGCCCCCCTCCACATCACGAGGGCCATTGATGGCCGCCTCCCGGTCTGGCTCCCACCCACCAACGCAGTAAGCCACCGATCTCCGGTGCAGAGAGGGCCACAGAGTGGCTCTCTCTGCACCGGATGGCTTAAAAAGGTTATTGCAGGATGCCTCCATATCGAGGCATCACTGCAATAACCGTAAAGCAGCTGGAAGCGAGCAGGATCGCTTCCAGCTGGTTTCCACACAGAGGACGTGCAGGGTACATCCTCGGGCATTAACTGCCTTTTTTTTTGAGGACGTGCCCTGCACGTCCTCTGTCATAAAGGGGTTAAACAACTTTCTAATTTACTTCTATTATCTCATTTTGCTTCATTCTCTTGATATCACTTGCTGAAAAGCATATCTAGATATGCTCAGTAGCTGCTGATTGGTTGCTGCACCTAGAGGCCTTGTTTGATTGGCTCACACATGTGCATTGCTATTTCTTCAACAAAGAATTGAGCAAATTAGATAATAGAAGTAAATTGGAAAGTTGTTTAAAATTACATGTCCTATCTGAATCGTGAAAGTTTAATTTTGACAAGACTGTCCCTTTAAGCCTTTGTCTGGGGTGTCTTTGCATCCTCCTGGTGGCCAGGATCTGAATTCCCAAAAGTAATGAATGCAGCTGTGGACTCTTTTCATCTGAAGAAAAGAAAATGATCAGGTAAGCATAATTTTATTTTTCAAAGGGATAGACAGGCTTGCATAGGTGTATTTCAATTTGAATTATTTGCTATATAAAAATGCTTCTAGTAAAAATTAAGTTTTTCTGCAGAAAACGCACTTGTCCTGTGCACAAGTATTTAAACGCTACACCTTATCAGAGAGTCAGCAGTAGCTTGTGTGCAGTGACGTGCACTCATAGGAGGCAGGTGAGGCAGTGCCTCCCCTGGCCAATCTAGGTATTACAGCCTTTTTTTTTTTTTATATAAAAATAAAAAAATCTTTTTTTCTTTTCATTTTTTTTTTTTTCATTTTTTTTTTTTTAATAAAAAGGTGACCCCCCTACCCCTCCACCAAAATCAGTACTTTATTATTTTGATGTGTTACTGTAAAAAAAAAAAACGTAATAGAGATACATTGACATTCATATTGCGCAACTAGAGTCCTGCCAGCTATCCTTCTATTGCGCAATATGAATACAAGTTATTATGGAAGTCTATGGGCCGCTGAGACACTGCCACCAGGAGGAGAATAGGTGCCATTGCAGTGCTCTCTTGCGGCCCATACTGCTCCCACCGGAGGCTTGACTCTGAAAGCCTCGGGAGCCGTTGCCGCCTCTCAGCTGTTCAGACGACAGCAAGTCTGAGTCTATGTTGTGCCGGGCGCATGGGCGTATTATGGCCTAGGTCGGCAGATTTGAGGGGGCGGCACTTTTTGAGGCCGGGGCACTCAAGAATTGGCCCTTTATTGGTGTCTGAGTCCAGGCAGGGGCAACACATCCACATCATAGCCGCAGACACACAACAAGCAGTCGCAGATCAAAAACTGGCCACACTAATGCATGAGGCAGCGGCTGCTACGGATGGGTGGGAATGGAACCTCTCAGCAGGAGCAGTGTATTTTCACAGTAAGTCAGACTCAGTCCTATTGTAATGTATACGATCTACTTGAGTGACCTTTGTATTAATGAATTGTGAGTTGTGAAATATCGCCACTTAAGGAAGTAAAGATTCTTGCTAAAACATCGCTCCAGGTCCTTTCAAGCTCCAGCAACAACTGACACTGTTGGGCTTGGCTTGCGAGAGAGGAAAGAGAATTATCTGACACTCCAGTGCGGTGCACGCCGCAACGGCTTAAATATTTATTCCTGACAATTTAAATGGCACAGTGACAATGATGATTGTCCTTCCTTGTGCCGTTTAAATTGTCAGGAATAAGCCGTTGTGGCATGCACCGCACTGGAGTGTCAGATAATTCTATTTCCTCTCTCGCAAGCCAAGCCCAACAGTGTCAGTTGTTGCTGGAGCTTGAAAGGACCTGGAGCGATGTTTTAGCAAGAATCTTTACTTCCTTAAGTGGCGATATTTCACAACTCACAATTCATTAATACAAAGGTTTGAAGTAGATCGACTGGCAACAATAAGTTAGTGTATTATATCTGATATATACTGTGTAGGCTTTACTCACCATAAGCTATTTGGATGCCTCTTTTCCAGACATTTTGTAGAACTTCATGCCTCAAAACCATAAATATAAAGCCTGCCTAACCCACCTACTCACTGTCTGACCAGATACAAATCTGACATCTGCTTGTTCATCCCCTCTCATTCTATTTTCTAAACCATAACACAGTAGGACCCTGCACACCTTGAGTCACTGTCCTCTTACATTGTTGGTTAGCTTCATTCTTTTGATATCCTTTGTTGAAAATCATATCTAAATAGGCTCAATAGCTACTGAGCATATTTAGATATGATTTCCAACAAAGGATATCAAAAGAATGAATAAAATCAGATACCCTTTGTTGAAAATCATATCTAAATATGCTCTGTAGCTACTGAGCATATTTAGAAGCAACTGAGCATATTTAGATATGATTTTCAACAAAGGATATCAAAAGAATGAAGAAAATCAGATATCCTTTGTTGAAAATCATATCTAGATATGCTCAGTAGATACTGATTGGTGGCTGTATATAGATACCTCATGCGATTGGCTCGCCCATGTACATTGCTATTTCTTCAACAAAGGATATCTAAAGAATGAAGGCGTATCCGATTCCTAGCCACTGCCTCACCAGCCTCTGAAGTCACCGCAAATCACTGCTTGTGTGACACAAATTATATTTTCAGAAGCAATACGCACTATTAATTGCTCTCTGAGAAGGTGGTATGTTTGAAAACTGGTGCTCGGGTCCTTACAGGATATGTGCGTTTGCTGCAGAAATAAAGTGATTACTTTTACTAGAAGCATTGTTGCTAATGAAGGATATTACAAAAATGCTTATATTTTAAATTGAAATGCACATTTTTCAATTTTGACCTTTCTAACCCTTTAAATGTATTACGTTCTTTCCAGAGGAAGCATTAAAACAATTAACTCATAAGACCCTCACATTCCATTTTCCTTTCATAAGGAAACGTAGCAATTGACAGATTTACATCAGACTTGAGTCAGCTAGAACATTTTAAGAATGTATCGCCTATTGAGTTTGGCAAGGTTTAGTTGTTTTTTGTTTTTTTTGTATTCTATTTAAATCTATGTAAAATAATCTGAACAAATAGGAGGCTTTGCTCCTGAGATTTGTCAAGCCTTATGAGTCTCTAGAAATTGGTAATACAGAATTAAAGGACCACTCAATGCAGTACAATTAATTGAAAGACAATTTAACACCTACTCTGAATTTAAAATAAGCAGTAGATTTTTTTTTTCTGACAATTTTTTTTTCTCCCATTGTCCCACCCCCTGTATCATGTGACAGACATAAACCAATCACAGACTAGTATACATATACCCTGTGAGCTTGTGCACATGCTCAGTAAGATCTTGTTTCCCCAAAAGTGTGTATATATAACAAGATTGCGCAAAATTTGGTAATGTAAGTAAATTGGAAAGTGTCTTAAAACTGCATGCTCTTTCTGAATCATAAGTGTGTTTTGACTTGAGTGTCCCTTTAAGAGGTTTTTTTCTAGCATGTATTTAAAAGGGCAGCAGTAAAATGTTTGCGCTTTTTTTTCCATATAAAAAAAACAAACAAAACTTTAGGTTTAAAAGGACAGTAAACACCTTGACATTTTTTTTTTTTTATATATAAAATGTTTAGTTCTATTTTCATTTATTTTGAACCATTTTCATGTAATGTAGCTCTAAAAAATGAAGCACTTTCTAATTATCAGAATGTGAAATGCCACCTGCTGACTTCTCAAGGCTTAGCTGCTACGGATCTGTCTGGCTTTAACCGATAACAACTGCAAACAATGCACTTTATTTATACTAATTTGACGACGGTGTCTAGCCTTGTTGTCTGTAGACTCCCATAGCCCACATTGGCTCCTCCAAATTAGGCAAATGTTGGGTGGTGTTTTAAAGGGACAGTAAAGTCAAAATTTAAAGGACCAGTCAACACATTAGATTTGCATAATCAACAAATGCAAGATAACAAGACAATGCAATTGCACTTAGTCTGAACTTCAAATGAGTAGTAGATTTTTTTTATAACAAATTTCAAAGTTATGTATATTTCCACTCCCCTTGTACCATGTGATAGCAATCAGCCAATCACAAATGCATATACGTATAGTCTGTGAATTCTTGCACATGCTTAGTAGGATCTGGTGACTCAAAAATTGTAAATATAAAAGACTGTGCACATTTTTTGTAATGGAAGTAAATTGGAAAGTTGTTTAAAATTACATGCTGTATCTGAATCATGAAAATTTAATTTAACCTGAGTGTCCCTTTAAACTTTTATGATTCGGATAGAGCATGCAATTTTAAACAACTTTCCAATTTACTTCTGTTATCAAATTTGCTTTGTTTTCTTGCTATCTTTTATTGAAGAGTAAAACTAGGTAGGCTCATAAGAGCTCAGGAGTGTGCACGTGTCTTTAGTACTCTATGGCAGCAGTGTTTTGCAACATTGTATAACAAAGTTACAAATAATGTTGCAAAACACTGCTGCCATAGAGTACTAAAGACACGTGCACACTCCTGAGCTCTTATGAGCCTACCTAGTTTTACTCTTCAAAAAAAGATAACAAGATATCAGAAGTAAATTGGAAAGTTGTTTAAAATTGCACATTCTCTGTTAATCATGAAAGATTAATTTTGACTTTACTGTCCCTTTAAACCCAAATTTTCTTTCTTTCATGATTCAGATAGAGCGTGCAATTTTAAGCAACTTTCTAATTTACTCCTATTTTCAAATTTTCTTTGTTTTCTTGCTATCTTTATTTGCAAAGCAGGAATGTAAAGCTTCAGAGCCGGCCCATTTTTAGTACAGCACCTGGGTAGTGCTTGCTAATTCGTGGCTAAATGTAGTCGCCAATCAACAAGCTCTATCCAGGGTGCTGAATCTAAAATGGGCCGGCTCCTAAACTTTACATTCCTGCTTTTTAAGTAAAGATACAGAGAGAATGAAGAAAAATTGATAATAGGAGTAAATTAGAAAGTTGCTTAAAATTGCATGCTCTATCTGAATCATGACAAATTGTTTGTTGGGCGACGGGCAACATTTGTCCATCTAGGGCTAAATTATGAGTGGCGCACTAGCTGTTGGGCCCGTCACACACACACACACACACACCACTTAATAAAGTGTTTAACTATGTAATTACTGTAAATCACATTCCAATGGCTTCATATAGGGGAATATATTCTAAGTATGTGTATATCAATAAATATTACACATTCTTTTATGTTAAGACCATTGAAATGTGAAATATTCATTTTTTTTTTTAATTATTTTTTTTTTTATTTTTTTTTAAAAGAGCTTTATTTAGGATAAAGAAATATACACATTTTGATGTGAACAGTATAAACATAAACATACTGCAATAAAGCTTTGATATACATATTGTAGAGAGTGTTAAACAAGATATACACATACGTATTACAATTGTGGCATTCAATATAATACTCATTAAATTGAGATATTTCCCTTGGGGACCCAATGTTAAAATTGTAGACCTCCTCAGGGTCATTTAAAGGACCAGTCAACACAGTAGATTTGCATAATCAACAAATGCAAGATAACAAGACAATGCAATAGCACTTAGTCTGAACTTCAAATGAGTAGTAGATTTTACCATGTGACAGCCATCAGCCATTCACAGATGCATACACACTTATTCTTGCACATGCTCAGTAGGAGCTAGTGACTCAAAAAGTTTAAATATAAAAAGACTGTGCACAATTGGATAATGGAAGTAAATTGGAAAGTTGTTTAAAATGGCATGCTCTATCTGAATCATGAAAGTTTAATTTTGATTGAGTGTCCCTTTAATAAGCCAAGTATAGATGAAGCTGGGTGCATATAGTACATAGATCAAGCAGAGGGGAAATAATGAGCTGTGATAAGTTTGACTGATATAATAGAATTATTAGGCTTAGTCACATACAGCAAACAGTTGATATATTTTGTTGATTGTTATTTGGTTGAATAAAGTATAAACTAATCTTTCCAACTTCTAGACAATTGGATATTGTCAGTATTCTAAGAAAGTGCTTTGACGCCCTCTGGTGGGAATATGACAGATAAACAATATTCACCATACAATGTACTTTTAAGTATTCCAGGAGTTAGTGGATTAGAGTTGTAAATTGCAACTTTTAGGCGTATGTATTATCTACCTTTTCCTTAGTCGGCCACGGGCCACACCAAGTTGGTCATATGTAAGTTATGTCATTATACCTAAGTTGCGTGAAGACGCGTTAAAGCAAAAGTTTACTATTGGTAAATAAGACATTCCTATCAGTGTCTTTGTAGAAAAATCCCTGCCCTTATAGAGTGCTACGGGTATTGGCATTAGGGAATAGAAGAATTACACAAGCTAACAAAATTTCAATCTATCGCATAAAGCATTGTAGTCCCAGTGAAGCGAACCCATTCGAGCCATAACCTGGGAAAGACTTAAACCACTATACAACACAGCAACACAGAACATCAAAACCTTAATAACTGTAGCGTGCCATCATCATCCATTATGCATGGCAATGTCCAGGTGTATTTTTAGTCAGCCCCCCGTATCCAGCTGGCAATAGAAAATAGTATATGGGAAAGTAATCAGAGAATGTTTGCCAGAACCCTGCAAGTGGCTCAAGGGGTCAGAGTTCTCTTTACCTTATTGAGGGTCCTACAGTGCTGAATAGCTCCTCCGGCGCCCTTAACTGCTTCTCGAGCGCCTCATATATGATAACCGTTGGAGTTTTGTGGCTCAGCTGATATGGCGACTTATCACTTGAACTTCGATAGGTCTTATGGAAAGGGACATATAGGTGACCATTCTGCCGTGATGGTGTTTCTTTTGCCCCCTCGCCAGGGACCTTTGGATCAGTGGCCATGTCCCTTGGGAGCCGTGTTGTCCTGCCTTTCTCGGTTATCATCTGTGCCGCACCTTGCAATGCACTTCTCTGAGGTCCCGGTGGGGCTGTATTTGTTAAGGGTGAGTCCACCCGAAAGGCCCCGACAGTATACTGAACTTTGTGGCCTTATGCCGCGTGTTCTTGGATATACGACCAATTCCATCTGTGTAGTCGCCAGCAGTGCAGGCTCCTGGCTTTCAGGCAGAAGATCAGGGTTGTTAGTGCCTACTCTAATCTTATCCACCCGTTCAGCCGTTTTGGGTGTCTTGGTCCTCTTCACGCTGTCCAGCGGTTGTATTAGGTAGTCATAAGGGCCCTTGTCAATAAGCTTTTGCATGATTCTAGTGAATCTTTCTAAGAACTCCTCTTGGCCCGGCTGCGTTTTGTTTCTCCGCCATATTGGCCATGTTCCTTTTAGTTGTAAGCGGCTTGCACGTAAGATGCTGCTTGTCCCCTCTACTGTTAATGCCTTAAGGAAGTGATGAGTTATAGTCAGTCAGAGCTATGTGGTGGTGAAGAATCAGTAAGTCGAAATGATCCGATGGCACCAATGACCCGTTTCTTCCAGTGTGTGTGAATGCCTAACACTGGGCCGCCGCCCTAGGCTTTAAGTTCCGATCTGAGTCTCCAGATTCATATACACAGCTAGCAATTCAAGTATGGGACCACAACTGTCACAGCTGCGGTACCTTCCTGTTATATGTTCTTATTTTTGCTATTAAGTCACAGTAATCGGCGAATTATTGCAATTTCGTCTGGAGCCTACCGAAAATGCGTCCTTGATAGAACGCTGCACGGACACGCCCCAAAATATTCATATTTTATGTCAGGGTAGCGCACTTGAGTAACTGCCATCAGGTTTGCGCGCGATTAAGGGTGTTATTTCTTTACCCCACTTTTTACTGTTTGTTGAAGTCTATGGGGAATACATTTAACATGTACGCGATATTCGAAGTTCAGCTTTTTTTCACGTGTCCAGTTAGTGCTTATGCGCAAACTTTTTACTTTCAATTTGTAATACATGAGCAAAAAGCTTAGTTCTAGTGAAGTTAACATGTGAGCAGGAGCGTTCATTTGCACTCCAGGCACCTGGGAAAATTACTCTAAGTAGTCATTGGCTCCTGGGATGATAATAAAGTCCCGCATTAACCCTATGAAACTTTCTATAGCATTACTGCACTGTTTGTTATTAATGGTGTTCAGTTTTTACATTGTTTTCCAATATACTTGTCCCAAGTTGTCCGATGTGTAAATTGTGCTGTTTTGATGGGACCGTTTGCCTAGTTTGGGCTCCACTATCAGACAATAGTAGTGTTAAGTGTCATGACATTGTAACTTTAAAGTGACAGGAAACCCCAAAATTTTCTTTCATGATTTAGATATAACATACAATTTCAAACAACTTTCCAATTTACTTCTATTATCAAATTTGCTTCATTCTCTTGATATCCTTTGCTAAAAGTGCAGCTTACCACTACAGGTAGTTAGCTGAGCACATCTAGTTAGCCAATAACAAGAGACAAATGTCTGCAGGCACCAATCAGCAGCTAGCTCCCACTAGTGTAGGATATGTGCGTATTCTTTTTCAACAAGAGATACCAAGAGAACAAAGCACATTTTGAAAATGGAAGTGAATTTAAAAGTTTCTTAAAATGACATATGTTTTTGCTGTTAATATTGGGTTGTGTGAAAAGAGAAAACGCAAACTAACTAAGGGTGAATTATGTAAAAAATAACATGCTCTGACAAATCAGAACGTGCCCTGTTTGGTTTAGACCGTCCATTTAAAATATTCAATCTCCGTGTTGCATGACCGTTTACGGTAATTTTAACCCTTTGAGACATCTCTTGCATGGGCATGCAGGGCTTGACAAACCCAGTGAGCAACTGGCTTCTAGGATGTTTTGGAACTAAATTTCCCACAATGCTGAGACACTCTTTAGGCTATCTGAGCATCATGGGAAATGTAGTTACAAAACATCTGGGAGCCGAAGGTTGCTGACCCCTGTCCGAAGGTTGCTGACCCCTGATCTAAACCCTTAGCTCCTATTTTTTGGGGTATTTTCTCCATAGATCTATATACAAATACCATTTGTTTGGCTCCTAAATTTTAAACAGATTTGTGGACCCCTATCTAACAGGATAGCACCCTACAGCTCTCTATAGGTCTACCTATTGGAGGGTGCAGTGTTTTCATTAAAAAGTGGGAAATGACCGTATCTTACAGTTTTTTTGTTTTTTTTTAAATCTATTTTCTTTTAGTGTTTACAATCCAATTGTGGAGGATATGTATCCGCGAGGAACAGAAAGAGGATGGAATCGGGGACCTAATAGTAGTTATCACTATCAACATGATGTGAGTCTGTACATTATTTTTCATCCTTTTTTTTTTTTTTTTTTTTTTTTTTTTTTTCCATGTTCTAATGGGTTACATTTCCTTAAAAGGATATACATTTTAATTAAAAGGACTCCGAATTTAATTTACCATAATTTTTAAATTATGCAAAATAAACTCTGCAATGTACTTTCATTATTTATTTTGCATGTTTTTTCCTGAAAATTGTAATGTTTCTACGCTCCTCCCTCCTAGAGAGATCAGAGGGAATTCTGTGGAATTTAGAACCTTTTAAAACTCCTAAAAGCTGCACAATGATAGGTTCATAGTTGTTGCTAACTGACCTCAATAAAGGAAGTAAGATGAACAACATTCAAGAAGCTTTTTAACCTCCTTCAGCCACAGTTTACACAGTGATCCTGCATTTCCTCACTCGCCCCTGGCCCCAGAAATTGGCTTCCAACTCAGGCAGTGTGTCTGGGGTCAATCGGAGCCCATGGTGGTCATGTGGTCTCTGTGATAACGAATCACTGCTATCACATGGTTATTGTATCCAAAACCGTAAACTTGCAGCTCTGCCTCTCTCAGTCTTTGTTCCAGAGAGAGTTTAAAGAGCGAGACAGAACTGCTAATACCTTCTGCTATATTGTCACACACACACAAATTAAAATTATCTCCCTAGTAACAGTCCTGCCACTATGATCATTACACTTGGCATCTGTGGTGATCAGGACTTTAACCTTTTAATCTGTCTACATCAGAACAACAAATTTGAATCGTGCATGCGATCGTGAGATTTCAATGATGGGATTGGGTCAGGGAGTGTCCCTATGACGCAAGGCACGCCCTCCAGCCCGTGATCCCATTCTGGAAGCGCTATTGGCTTCAGGACAGCCAAATGGCTAGGACGTTCCGTGCTCTCCTAACGGCGCTAAAGACCAGCGCCGTTAGGACGGCAAGGAATGTCCTAACGGCGTTACAAGGTTAAATAGTTTAAATTATTAAAAATTATTATTATTTTTTTTTAAATAGTTAAAGGGGCATAAAACCCAAAAATGTTCTTTCATAATTCAGATAGATCATATAATTTTAAACAACTTTCCAATTTACTTCTATTATCAATTTTACTTAATTCCCTAGGTATCCTTTATTAATGGAGCATTAATGCATTACTGGAAGCTAGCTTGAACACATTGGTAAGCCAATGACAACAGGCATTTATGTGCAGCCACCAATCAGCAGCTAGCTCCCAGCTTCTGAACCTACTTGGGTATCCCTTTCAACAAAGGACATCAAAAGAACAAAACAAATTAGATAACAGAAGTAGATTGGAAAGTTGTTGAAAATTGTATACTCTATCTGAATCATGAAAGAAAAATGTGATCATTGGTGATCAGGCCTGACTTTGTTTATTAATTTTTTTAGTATATCTATCTATCTATCTATCTATCTATCTATCTATCTATCTCCCACTAGGAATTGCACACCGTGTCAACAGCTTTGCATATGTCAGAGCAAATATCCAGAAATTCCAAAAAAGACAGCACTCACTGGTCTTGAAAAATAAAATTAAACTTTTAATAATCAAATGGTTAAAAGTAGGGAGTAGGCATGACGTTTCGATGCTGTACTGGCATCTTTATCAAATGTGGAAATTTATAGCAACTCCTATTTGTGATTGGAAGCAGTTACAGCTGTATGACAAATCCTCTTCGCGCTGCAACCAGCAGCATCCACCATGCACACCCTGTAGTTGATTGGAGCATTCAGATGTAAACATCGCAACTAACTCTGGCGTATAACAACCACATGGCTAATTACCATATGCGTCATGACAGTCACCGCTCTCCTCCCTCTAGGCAAACGTCGCACAAATCAGAAGTCTGCAGTAGTCGAGAGAATAGATGCACATGCCCACTGGAGCTGCCTCAGACAAATCACAAGCCAATCACTAGCCAACACTGTATGTATGATAGTGTGGGTATGAAACGGACACATTACACGAATTCCTCTGTCACTTCTGAGC
>NC_069501.1:467402639-467540139 GCF_027579735.1 Bombina bombina
GGCTTAAATGCAAGTCAATAGATAGTCATGTGATTAGGGGGCCATTAGAAGATGCTTAGAAACAAGATAACCACAGAGGTAAAGAGTGTATTACTATTATCACGTTATAAAAATTATAATGTAATAACAAATTTTGAGTTGACTATCCCTTTAATGCTATGCGGTTGGTATAAATCGTTTGTGTTTCAAACAATGGTAACAACCTATCACTGGGGTGATCTTTGCTGCTGCATCTTTTTTTTTTTTTACATAGCTTTTCTACACAGAATAAAGGGAGCAATTTGTAAACAACTTAATAAAATCAAACGGATAAAATAGATCGTTGGAGACATAACAATAGGTAGCAATGTTGAATTGTAGGGATAGTAAAGAACCAGTAAATACAGTAGATTTGCATGGTAACAAGACATGGTAACAAGACAAAGCAATAGCACTTAGTCTAAACCTCAGATGAGTAGTAGATTTTTTTTTTTCTGACATATTTCAAAGTTATGTCTAATTCCTCCACTCCTGTATCAGCCAATCACAAATGCAAATACGTATATGCTGTGAATTCTTGCACATGCTCAGTAGGAGCTGGCGACTCAAAAAATGTAAATATAAAAGACTGCACATTTGGTTTATGGAAGTAAATTGGAAGGTTGCCTGCTCTATCTTAATCATGGAAGTTTAATTTTTTTTTAATGGCAGCAGAATTTTAGGATTTTGAGAACTGGAAAAACACTGGTGTAATACCTGTCGAAGTTTAAAAATCATTATCTACTGAAAACAAGTGTAGGAATGTAATTAACCACTTAGTTCCTAATTTGATCAACTCTTTTCTAGTATGCTATAAGTAATTGTACGTGACACTTGTATTTTTATAATATATAATATAATAATTTTTTTTTTTTTTCCTTAAGGCTCAACAGGTCCCTGCACTTCTTCATGGTCACCATCAAAGGTCATACAGTGGAGGTTACAATTCATACAACAGGTACAGAGAACCATTTATATGGCCACTACTAATGCTGTGTGTGTATATATTTATTTCCCCTATGGTTCTTGCACCCAGACCTGTCTGGGGTTAACTGCCTGTGACTCTGGTGACAGCACAACTTCTTGTGAGTGCCACTGAGAACCCAGGGCTGAGCATGTTGCAGGGTCATGGGATGTGTACCCGGTCCGGTCTAGGAGTGCAGTCCCCTTATGAATATATATATATATATATATATATATATATATATATATATATATATATATATATATATATATATATATATATATATATATATATATATATATATATATATATATATATATATATATATATATATATATATATATATATATATATATATATCTATCTATTGAGAGGCCGTGTTCCTGTTCCACGGCATAGATTCTGGTAAGATTGTTTCATTTTTTTTTTTTATACATGTATGATAACGCAAGAAGACAGGGTCACAGTGTGACTCCTTTTATCTGTATAGAATCAAGGGTTAATATCTCCGGAAGGAGATTATTGAACAGGGGGGATTTATACATGATTGCTTTTTTTGTGTATTTTGCTGCAACATGTGTGAGATGTGGCTCTGGCAATGTGTGAACAATCAGGTGGTTCTTTCATTTTGATTCACTGCGCAGCCTGTTTAGTTTTGGCTTTTGCTCGGCTGCAGGGGCTGTCCTGGATGGCACTCCATGTGACTGGGTGTGGCCTCATTCTCTTCCTTTTCCTGACCGTCGGTTACAGGAGACAAAGCGGTTTCTCTGTGGGCCTGGGTCATAGGGGTGGTGAGTGCCCCGGCCATTGGGGTATAAAGGTGCCATTTTTATTTTCTATAGTCCATATTAAAGGCGCAAGCTATGGAGGACTCTGATGCGTTAGATCTGATCTGATGCGTTTGTCTAAATGTAATGCCTGTGTTTATTGTGAGGAGGCTACGGTATACCCGCCTACTCAACTATGTTCCACATGACTTGATAAAATAGTGATATCTAAAAAGAACAAGATGTTTATTACCACTGAGACGTCCACCTCTGAGGGGATCTCCATCCCGAGAGGTGCGTTCCCTACACTCATCTCCGATTACACATGCAGCTCCCCAGTGCACTACTAATCCTCCTGCGGGAGGGATCCTGTGGCCGCCAGATTTTTCTGATCAGTTGCAAACGGCAGTGTCTGCAGCTTTCAGTGCTTTACTTCGCCCTGCTAAGCGAAAGGTTATACATTGCTATCCTTCCCAGGGATCAGCTACTCCATTGGATGTATCTGATAGATTATCCGCTGATGAAGAGGATTCCGATACTTCGGAGGACTCTTTCTCTGGGTCGAAATCTGCGGCCTCTAAACCTCCGACTGCGGAGGAACCAGACTTTAGGTTTAGGGTGGAGCACTTACGCTTTTTATTAAGAGGTGTTGGCTACTCTAAAGTTTCCGGAACCAAAGTTACTTGAGGAACCTTCTATTCCTAAACTTGATAAAGCTTATGAGGACTGGGTAGTGCCCCAGACTTTCCCAATTCCCGTAAAGATGGGGAATGTTATTAAGAATGAATGGGAGAGACTTGGATCATCTTTCTCCCCTTCTTTATTTTTAAGAAAGTATTCCCGGGTCCTAACTCGGCTAGAATTGTGGGGATCTGTCCCTAAGACAAGTCTCGATGTCAGCAGCCTGCCTCGAAGCCCAAGTAGTCCAAGGGATCTTGGAAACCATCTCAGTCTTGGAATAAAGCCAAGCAGAGCAAGAAGCCTGCCGAGACAAAATCGTCATGAAGGGGCAGCCCCCCCCTCTGGATCTCGTAAGGGGCAGACTATCTTTTTTTCGTGGAGGCTTGGATGAGAAATGTGCAGGGTCCTTGGGTTCTGGAGGTCATTGCCCAGGGTTACAGGATAGTTTTCAAATCTCGCCCTCCCAGGGGCAGATTCCTCTTGTCAAAACCATAGAAACAAGATGCCTTTCTAGAGTGCTTGAGGGATCTCTCCTCTCTAGGAGTAATTGTACCGGTACCTCTAGCAGAAAGAAGTCTAGGATACTATTCAAACCTTTTCGTGGTTCTAAAGAAGAAGGTGACGTTTCACCCGATTCTTGACCTAAAGTGCTTAAACAAGTTTCTGTCAGTCCCATCGTTCAAGATGGAGACTATAAGGTCTATCCTGCCCTTAGTTCAAGAGGGACAGTTAATGACTACGATAGACTTGAAGGACGCTTACCTTCCTGTGCCAACACACAAGGATCACTTCAAGTTTCTAAGATTCGCTTATATAGACCAGCACTTCCAGTTTGTAGCTCTTCCCTTCGGTCTAGCTACTTCCCCAAGAGTCTTTGCGAAGGTTCTGGGACATCCTTCCTGAGACCATCCTGGGAGATTGTGACTATGGACGCGAGTCTTTCAGGGTGGGGAGCTGTTTGGGTTGCCATGAAGGCACAGGGCAGGTGGAATCGGGAGGAGTTGCTTCTTCCGATAAACTTTGAGCGATTTTCAACGCTCTGAGGGCTTGGCCCCTCCTGGGTTCGTCCTAGTTCATCAGATTGCAGTCGGACAACATTACCTTGGTGGCTTACATCAACCATCAGGGGGGGAATGAGAAACTCCCTAACCATGAGTGAAGTATTTTGGATTCTGGAATGGGCGGAGACCTACAACTGTTTGCTGTCAGCGATCCACATCCTGGGTGTTGACAATTGGGAAGCAGATTTTCTCAGCAGATAATAGTTTCATCCGGGGAATGGTCTTTTCATCCCTAAGTGTTTGCGGAGATTTACATTAGATGGGGAACACCGGAGATGGATCTTATGGCTTCCAGACTCAACTTCAAGCTACCTAGATACAGGTCGCGGTCTAGGGATCCCCAGGCAGAATTGATAGATGCCTTAGCAGTGCCTTGGGGGTTCAACCTAGTCTACATATTTCCACCATTACCACTTCTACCTCGAGTGGTGGCCAACATCGACTATTCTGATTGCTCCGTCAGGACTGCAGAGGATGTGGTTTGCGGTTCTAGTGGGGATGTCATAGTCTTCTCCATGGAAGTTGCCCTGTCGCAGAGATCTGCTGGTACAGGGCCCTTTTGTTCATCAAAATTGCGTGGAGATTGAACGCTTAGTTTTAACCAAGAGAGGGTTTTCTGAGAGTGTGATTCATACTCTCATTCAAGCCATCGGTCACCCGATGCATTTATCATAAGGTGTGGAGGACCTACTTACTCTTTTTTGTGTGAGTCTCGTGGCTATCCCTGGCATAAGGTCAGGTTATCCAGGATCCTTTCCTTCCTCCAGGTCGGTTTGGAGAAGGGACTTGCCGCCAGTTCCTTAAAGGGACAGATTTTGGCTCTATCTGTGTTACACAAAAAGCTTCCTGATTTACAGTCTTTTTTTTTTTTTTTTTTTTTTTTTTTTTTGTTCAGGCTCTATCCAGGATCAGACCTGTATTTAGGCATTCTGCTCCTCCTTGGAGTTTGAATTTGGTTTTTAGGGTTTTGCAGAGGGTTCCGATTGAACCTATGCATTCTCTTGACATTAAATTATTATTATCTTGGAAGTTTTTTTCTACTGGCTATTGCTTCAGTACGCAGAGTCTCTCTGAGTTAGCGGCCTTGCAATGTGAGCCTTCTTACCTGGTTTTTCATGCCGACAAGGCTGTCCTTCGCACTGGGTTGGGATTTCTCCCTAAGGTTGTTTTATGATAGCAACATTAATCAGGAGATTGTAGTTCCTTCCTTGTGTCCTAACCCTTCTTCTCCGAAGGAACGGTTACTTCATAATTTGGATGTGGTTCAAGCCTTGAAATTCTATCTTCGAAGGATTTCAGACAAACTTCAGCATTGTTTGTTTGTCTATCCGGGGACATGCAAGGGGCAGAAGTCTTCTTCCACTTCTCTATATTTTTGGCTGAGGAGCAGGATTCACTTGGCTTATGAGACAGCGGGACATAAGACTCCTCAGAGGATTACGGCTCACTCAACTAGAGCTGTGGCTTTTTCTTGGACCTTCAAGAATGAAGCCTCTATGAAGCAGATTTGTAAGGCGGCTACCTGGTCCTCAAATACTTTTTCAAACTTTTTCAAATTTGATGTGTTTGCTTTGGCGGAAGCAGCTTTTGGGAGAAAGGTCTTGCAGGCTGTGGTGCCCTCAGAATAGGGTCCGCCTCTCTCTTTTACCCTCCTGTTTTTTTCATTCAGTGTCCTCTAGAGCTTAGGTATTTTTTTTCCTACAAGTAATGAATGAAGCCATGGACTCTCCTCATATTAAGATGGAAAACAGAAATTATGCTTACCTGATAATTTCATTTCCATCTGTATGAGGAGAGTCCACGGCCCCCACCCGGTTCTCTGTTGGGCGGACCTAAATTTTCTATTTGTTTTTCTTCTGGCACCATTTATACCCTGATATTTCTCCTACTGTTCCTTGTTCCCTCGGCAGAATGACTGGGGGATGAGGGGAGTGGGGAGGTATTTTAAGCCTTTGGAGGTGTCTGTATTCCCACAAGTAATGAATTAAGCCATGGACTCTGCTCATACTGTTTTAACCGCCAGGGTGCACTTCCGTATTAAGATAAACATTCCATTCCAAGAAAAGGCACTCGCTGGTCTTATAAATAAATGTAGCATTTATTGCATCAGTGTAAAAAGAACATAACATTTCGGTGTGCTCCCCACACCTTTGTCGAATGTGTCAAAATTCGGCTAAACAACGCAAACCTAAAAACAATATACTCCAAACACCTTTATCCGCCTTATATAACTTAAAATCCTGCATCAACTGCACTGTTGCGTCCCACTTCAGTAACATCATCACGCACCGACTCCGGCGTGATGCGTCAAAACTAGTGGGTTGTCACAGCAACAAACAAACAAAATTCTGTGCGTGACCTGATCGTGTAATGTGATGCGGTAAAGCAGTGTTGTATAATCCTCAGTGTCTACAATGGCATCCCATGCCAGGAGTTCACAAAATTGTGACCAATACGTTTTTAAAGTACCGCCCAGTACAAGTGATTATGGGATATCCGTGAGTTATGTGGCACTCCTATACAAAGCTCATCATTATGAGACTCCCCATGACACACCACAATCACTGCTGAGGTTGCGAGGCTTCCTTCCTATACAGAAAATTATATACACTAGTTTATACACATAAATCCAAAAACAACAAATACACTAAAAAAAATGTTTTTTCTTTTATCACACAGAAATTGTGTCAAATACTCATGTTTAAAAGTCACATCACTATTCCTTCATAGCCTCAAAAAGTATAAGTAGAAACCCGTGGGTACCCACTAGAACGAACATTCATGTGGAACTTAACAGGTCATTTCTTCTTTCTTATCGCAACTGACAAGTGTCATCCGTAATAACAGTGTGGTACCCACTATGATGGTACAACTTGCAGAGATGGAAGATACATTGGTGACCAGAGGCTATGAAAGAGTTGCTTCACAACATTAAGGAAAAGTTATTGAGTACCCCAGTAGAAAGGATGCTGATGAAGAAAGCTAATCCCAGTGTGGAAACTCAACAGTTGAATTTTATCACCACCTATGCCCCCATACATGGTGTTCTATTCAAATCGGTACAACAACACTGGTCTCTATTGGAGTAAGATCCAACCTTACCATTCCAACGGATGAGACCACCAAGATTAGTGTACCGGAGAGCTGACAATTTGAGGGATTTATTGGTGAAGACGGACCCCATCCAGTGCTACCAAAAGGGCACTTGGCTGAAGACCTCCAAGAAAGGTTGCTTCACATGCTGGAGTTGACATGCAGCAGCATGTTGAGGGGCCAATCGTTCCAAAACCCACATTACAACAAGTGACACACAATTGGTCACAGGCTGACGTGCACAAGTATGCATGTTGTGTATATGCTCATTTGCCCATGCTTTTTGGTATACATTGGGTCACGTCCTTCAGGGACAGGGAGGCAAATCATCGGTGTGCCATATGGGAGGCTTCGGATAAGGGCGACTCGGAACAACAATCATGGTGTATCCAGTCTAAGATCAATGATACTTGACCCTTGATACTTGATACGTGCCCCTCCTGGCTATAGGAGGTAATAGGGCCAAAAGACTCCTCCAATTAGAGACCAAGTGGATACACATGTTGGACACACTGGTACCGAGGGGACTTAATACCTTTCTGGACTTTGGGCCATTTTATACTAAATAAAGAGCACTGGGTTGGTATGATCAACACTTGGATAAGAAAGAAGAAATACTCTGTTCAGTTTCTACTTTTACTCTTTGAGGCTATGAAGGAATAGTGATGTGACTTTGAAACATGAGTATTTGACAGCCACTACAATTTCTGTATGATACACTAAAAAATAACATGTTTTCTTTATTTGTTGTTTTTGTATTTATGCGTATAACTAGTGTATATATTTTTCTGTACAGGTGGGCAGCCTCGCGACCTCAGCAGTGATTGTGGTGTGTCATGGGGAGTCGTATAATGATGGGCTTTGTATAGGAGTCCCACATAACTCACGGATATCCCATAACACCATAATCACTTGTACTGGGCGGTACGTTAAAGGTATTGGTCACATTATTCTTGTGAACTCCTGACATGGGATTCCATTGTAGTCATTGAGGATTATGCAACACTGCCTTACCGCTTCACATATTTAATAAATATTTATAAATATTTAATATTTATTTGTATTATAATTTTATTACAATTATTTATTTTTCCTTTAAATTATTTGTCATGGGACTTATAGTCCGTGAGGTAATTATTATTATTTTTTATGTCATAACAGAGATTATGAAAATCATTATTCAAATTATAAAGAGCCACGGTACCCTGAGGATGACAGACCCTATCATGAGTACAGAGAATCAAGTTACTATAGGGACTCGCGTTATGGCACTTCTTACTATAAAGAGCCATACTATAAAGGTGGGCACAGCCATCGTGGGCGAGCTGATTCTGCTCATTATCACGGGAAATCTTCAGAGCCACACAGAAAGAAACATTCTAAAAATTCTGTTACTCCCACTAAAGATCATGAGTGCACGGGAAGAACCACTCCAACTACCAAATCAACTTCAGCTGGTGAAGGCGAGAGCCCTGACACTACAACATACAGAGGTATGACTGAGCATTGTCAGTAGCACGCTGTAACTAAAAACAGGTGTGTTCCTAAGATTTGAAAGTAAATATAAATTTAATAAAAGCTTTAAAATCTTATTTGAAGCAATAGATGTGTGGCATATTCAGATATTCATAGCTATCAAGTTATACTATGATACCATGTGAAACACTATTTGAGATTTGTTTTCCATATCACACTATGGATCCGAAAAATCACATTAAAAATTTGAAAAAATTTCACATATCTGTAACATGTTTACATTTGTCATATCTAAATACTAGGTTTATTTTACATTGTAATGCTGAAAATGTTAAATGACAAAAAATATTATGTAAACTATATTAAAGGGACATGAAACCCACATTTCGATTAATTGGCAAGAGTCCATGAGCTAGTGACGTATGGGTAAAACAATCCTACCAGGAGGACAAAGTTTCCCAAACCTCAAAATGCCTACAAATATACCCCTCACCACACCCACAATTCAGTTTTACAAACTTTGCCTCCTATGGAGGTGGTGAAGTAAGTTTGTGCTAGATTTTATGTTTATATGCGTTTTTCAGCATTTTGAAGCCCGGTTCCTCTGAGTACAGTGAATGTCAAAAGGATGTGAAGGGAGTATTACCTATTGAATGCAATGGTCTTCCTAACGGGGATCTATTTCATAGGTTCTCTGTTATCGGTCGTAGAGATTCATCTCCTTCCTCCCTTTTCAGATTGATGATATACTCTTATATACCATTACCTCTACCGTTTCAGTACTGGTTTGGCTATCTGCTATATGTGGATGGGTGTCTTTTGGTAAGTATGTCTATTACTTAAGACACTCTCAGCTATGGTTTGGCACTTTATATATAAAGTTCTAAATATATGTTTGTACTTATATTTGCCATGATTCAGGTTTATCAGTATATTTCCTTTTTGCAGACTGTCCGTATCTGGGATATGCATTAAAAAAAAAAAAAATTCTTACCTGAGGTTTTCTAAATTGCGGGCTGTATTAGGCTCGCAAGAGAGCAAAATGCTATAATTTATTGCGTCATTTTTGGCACGAGAATTTTTTTGGGCGCGAAGATTACGTTGACGCAAATTCGTCATTTCCAGCTTCTTAGTTGGCGCTGAGTCTTTTCACGAGGTTGCATCATCTCTGACGCTCGAGTTACGTTCCCGGACATTTTTGGCGCTAAAAATGTTTTTCAGTTTGTGGTGCGTCATACTTGGCGCCAAACATTTTTTCATTATTTAAGACCTAATTCCTTTTGCCTCTGGTCTTTTTTTCTATGTCAGAGGCCTATTCTGTTTGCATTTTTTCCCATTCTTGAAACTGTCATATAAGGAAATTGATCATTTTGCTTTATATGTTGTTTTTTCTTTTACATACTGCAAGATATCTCAATCTGATCCTGTCTCAGAATCTACTACTGGAATCCTGCTGCCTGATATCGGTTCTACCAAAGTTAAGTGCATTTGTTGTAAACTTGTGGTAACTGTTCCTCCAGCTGTGGTTTGTAATAGTTGTCATGATAAACTTTTACATGCAGAAAATGTTTCCATCACTAGTAGTTCATTACATGTTGCTGGTCCATCAACATCTAATGCTCAGGATATTCCTGTAAATTTAACAGAATTTATTTCCGATTCCATTCAGAAGACTTTGTCTGCCATTCCACCTTCTATTAAACGTAAAAGGTTTTTTAAAACTTCTCATACAGTTGATGAATTTTCTAATGACCGACAACATACTGATTTATCTATCTCTGATGAGGATCTGTATGATTCAGAGGATCCTGCCTCAGATATTTACACTGACAAATCCTCTTATTTATTTAAAATGGAGTATATTTGTTCTTTCTTAAAAGAAGTGTTGATTGCATTAGATATGGAGGAGACTAGTCCTCTTGATACTAAAACTAGTAAACGTTTAAATTCGGTTTATATACCTCATGTAGTTATTCCAGAGGTTTTTCCAGTTCCTGATGCTATTTCAGATGTGATTTCAAAGGAATGGAATAGACTGGGTACTTCTTTTACTCCTCCTTCAAGGTTTTAAAAAATTGTATCCTTTGCCTACTGATAGATTGGAGTTTTGGGAAAAGATCCCCAAAGATCCCCAAAGTTGATGGGGCCATCTCTACTCTTGCTAAGCGTACTACTATTCCTATGGAAGACAGTACTTTTTTTTAAAGATCCTTTAGATAGGAAACTTGAGTCTTATCTAAGGAAAGTTTATTTATGTTCAGGTCATCTTCTTAGGCCTGCTATTTCTTTGACTGATGTTGCAGCTGCCTCAACTTTTTGGTTGGAAACTTTAGCGCAACAAGTATCAGATCATAATGTGTATAGCATTGTTAAATTAATTCAACATGCTAATAATTTCATTTGTGAGGCCATTTTTGATATTATCAGAATTGATGTTAGATATATGTCTTTAGCTATTTTAGCTAGAAAAGCTTTATGGCTTAAATCTTGGAATGCTGATGACTTCTAAATCAACATTGCTATCTCTCTTTCTTTCTTTCCAAGGTAATAAATTATTTGGTTCTAAGTTGGATTCTATAATTTCAACTGTCACTGGGGGGAAGGGAGCTTTTTTGCCTCAGGATAAAAAAATCTAAGGGTAAATTTAAAGCTTCTAACCATTTTCGTTCCTTTCGACAAAATAAGGAACAGAAACCTAATCCTTCCCCTAAGGAATCTGTCTCCAATTGGAAGCCTTCCTCAATCTGGAATAAATCCAAGCCATTTAAGAGATTTAAACTAGCCCCCAAGTCCGCATGAAGGTGCCACCCTCATTCCAGCTCAGTTGGTAGGGGGCAGATTAAAAATTTTCAAGGATGTTTGGATAAATTCAGTCCAAAATCATTGGATTCAGAACATTGTCTCTCAGGGGTACAGAATAGGTTTCAGGGTAAGACTGCCTGTGAGAAGCTTCTTTCTCTCATGCAATTCCAGTGAACCCAGTGAAAGCACAGGCTTTCCTGAAGTGTGTTTCAGACCTGGGGTTATCTGGGGTAATCGTGCCAGATCCTTTTCAGGAACAGGGTCTGGGGTTTTATTCAAAGCTGTTCATTGTCCCAAAGAAAGAAAATTCATTCAGACCAGTTCTGGATCTAAAAGTTTTGAATTGTTATGTAAGAGTACCAACATTCAAAATGGTGACTATAAGGACTATTCTGCCTTTTGTTCAGCAAGGGCATTATATGTCCGCAATAGACTTACATCCAGATCACTATCAGTTCCTGAGATTCTCTTTTCTAGACAAGCATTACCAATTTGTTGCTCTTCCTTTTGGCCTAGCGACAGCTCCAAGGATCTTTTCAAAGGTTCTCGGTGCCCTACTCTCTGTAATCAGAGAGCGGGGTATTGCAGTGTTTCCTTATTTGGACGATATCTTGGTACTTGCTTAGTCTTTACATTCTGCAGAATCTCACACGAATCAACTAAGTGTTTCTTCAAAGACATGGTTGGAGGATCAATTTACCAAAAAGTTCTTTGATTCCTCAGACAAGGGTAACCTTTTTAGTTTTCCAGATAGATTCAGTATCCATGACTTTGTCTCTAACAGACAAGAGATGTCTGAAATTGGTTGCAGCCTGTCAGAACCTTCAGTCTCAGTCATTCCCTTCAGTAGCTATGTGCATGGAGGTTTTAGGTCTCATGACTGCAGCATCGGACGCGATCCCCTTTGCTCGTTTTCACATGAGACCTCTTCAGCTTTGTATGCTGAACCAATGGTGCAGGGATTATACAAGGATATCACAATTAATATCCTTAAATCCCAATGTTCGACTCTCTCTGACTTGGTGGTTAGATCACCATCGTATAGTTCAAGGGGCCTCTCTTGTTCGTCCAACCTGGACTGTGATCACAACAGATGCGAGTCTTTCAGGTTGGGGAGCTGTCTGGGGATCTCTGACAGCACAAAGGGTTTGGAAATCTCAAGAGGCAAGATTACCAATCAATATTTTGGAACTCCATGTGATTCTCAGAGCTCTTCAGTTTTGGCCTCTATTGAAGAGAGAGCAGTTTATTTGTTTTCAGACAGACAATGTCACAACTGTGGCGTATGTCAATCATCAGGGTGGGACTCACAGTCCTCAGGCTATGAAAGAAGTATCCCGGATACTTGTTTGGGCAGAATCCAGCTCCTGTCTAATTTCTGCGGTCCATATCCCAGGTATAGACAATAGGGAAGTGGATTATCTCAGTTGTCAAACTTCACATCCGGGAGAGTGGTCTCTTCACCCAGATGTGTTTTTTCAAATTGTTCAGATGTGGGGGCTTCCAGAAATAGATCTTAACAAGAAACTTCCCAGGTACCTGTCTAGGGATCCTCAGGCGGAAGCAGTGGATGCATTGACACTTCCCTGGAGTTATCAACCTGCCTATATTTTTCCGTCTCTAGTTCTTCTTCCAAGAGTGATTTCCAAAATCATCATGGAGAAATCGTTTGTGCTGCAGGTGGGTCCAGCATGGGCTCACAGGTTTTGGTATGCGGATCTTGTTCGGATGTCCAGTTGCCAACCTTGGCCACTTCCACTAAGGCCACACCTATCTCAAGGTCCGTTTTTCCATCGGGATCTCAAACCATTAAATTTGAAGGTATGGATATTGAACGCTTAGTGCTTAGTCATAGAGGTTTCTCTGACTCAGTGATTAATACTATGTTGCAGGCTCGTAAATCTGTTTTTAGAAAGATTTATTATCGAGTACGGAAGACTTACATTTCATGGTGTTCTTCTTATAAATTCTTTTAGAATTCCTAGAATTTTACAGTTTCTTCAGGATGGTTTGGATAAGGGTTTGTCTGCAAGTTCATTGAAAGGACAAATCTCTGCTCTTTTTGTTTTATTCCACAGAAAAATTGCTAAACTCCCTGATATTCATTGTTTTGTACAGGATTTGGCTTGTATCAAGCCTGTCATTAAATTAATCTCTCCTCCTTGGAGTCTTAATTTGGTTTTGAAGGCTTTACAGGCTCCTCCATTTGAGCCTATGCATTCTTTGGACATTACATTACTTTCTTGGAAAGTGTTTTTTCTTTTGGCCATCTCTTCTGCTAGAAGAGTTTCTGAATTATCTGCTCTTTCTTGTGAGTCTCCTTTTCTGATTTTTCATCAGGATAAGACAGTTTTGCGGACTTCATTTAAATTCTTACCTAAAGTTGGGAAATTGTTGTCCCTTCTTTGTGTCCTCATCCTAAGAATTCTTTGGAAAGATCTTTACATTCTTTGGATGTGGTGAGAGCTTTGAAATATTATGTTGAAGCTACTAAAGTTTTCAGGAAGACTTCTAGTCTATTTGTTACATTTTCTGGTTCTAGGAAAGGTCAGAAGGGTTCTGCCATTTCTTTGGCATCTTGGTTAAAGCTTTTGATTCATCACGCTTATCTGGAGTCGGGTAAATCCCCGCCTCAAAGGATTACAGCTCATTCTACTAGGTCAGTTTCCACTTCCTGGGCTTTTAAGAATGAAGCTTCAGTTGATCAGATTTGCAAAGCAGCAACTTGTTCTTCTTTGCATACATTTACTAAATTCTACCATTTTGATGTTTTTTTTCTTCTTCAGAAGCAGTTTTTGGTAGAAAACTTCTTCAGGCAGCTGTTTCAGTTTGATTCTTCTGCTTATATTTTCAGTTTTTTCTTTTCCATTATTAGATTAAAACTTATGATTTGGGTTGTGGATTAATTTTTTCAGCGGAATTGGCTGTCTTTATTTTTATCCCTCCCTCTCTAGTGACTCTTGCGTGGAGTTCCACATCTTGGGTATTGCTATCCCATAAGTCACTAGCTCATGGACTCTTGCCAATGACATGAAAGAAAACATAATTTATGTAAGAATTTACCTGATAAATTAATTTCTTTCATATTGGCAAGAGTCCATGAGGCCCACCCTTTTTATAGTGGTTATGATTTTTTTGTATAAAGCACAATTATTCCAATTCCTTTTGTTGATGCTTTTTTACTCCTTTCTTTATCACCCCACTTTTTGGCTATTCGTTAAACTGAATTGTGGGTGTGGTGAGGGGTGTATTTGTAGGCATTTTGAGGTTTGGAAACTTTGCTCGTCCTGGTAGGATTGTATATCCCATACGTCACTAGCTTATGGACTCTTGCCAATGTGAAAGAAATGAATTTATCAGGTAAATTCTTACATAAATTATGTTTTTTTTTCATGATTTAGAAAGGGTAATCGCTTTTTTTTTTTTTTTTCTTCAAACAACTTTCTAATTTACGTCTTATCTAATTTTGCTTCAGTCTCTTTATATACGTTGCTGAAAAGCATATCTAGGCTCAGCTGCTGATTGGTGGCTGCACATAGATGCCTCGTGTGATTGGCTCACCCATGTGCATTGCTATTTCTTAGAATGAAGCAAATTAGATAATAGAAGTAAATTGGAAAGTTGTTTAAAATTGTATTCTCTATCTGAATCATGAAAGAAAAAATTTGGGTTTAGGGTTCCTTTAAGCTCTTTTTATAAGTACAGTGTTTTTTTAAAATCTAATAATTTTATACGCAAGATTTATTAAAAGTACAATACACTAATATTCATTTTTAATTTGTTACTCATACCTTGTTCACAAGAGTTATATCTTCACAATTTGCAGTTATTTGCTGTTGAGATCTTCTTAATTGCATCTCTTTACTGCTTCTATTTGTCTCTTCAGTGATACATAATCCAGCTCGGACTGTAGTGGTTCTAACAGCAGGAGATGACTCTGGGGTAAGGTTCTATTAATTATAAATATTTTAATGTTTCATTTTGTATTAAAGGAACAGTAAACACTTTAAGATTGTAATGTAAAATGCGTAAAGGACCACTAAACACAGTAAAATAGCGTACTCAGTAAATACATAATAAAAAGAAAATTCTAAACCACTTTGAATTTCAAATGAGTAGTAAAGTTTTTTTTGGTTTTTTTTTATGACAGATTTTTCTTCCAACTGCTACACGGACAGCCCATCACAATGTATATATGCATATTTCTTTCCTATGGCATAGAAAGTCCACAAAACATTCTAAATACTAGTGGGATATTCACCCCAGCAAAGCTGTTAAGTATCACTTCCCTTACCCATAACCCCCAGTCATTCTCTTTGCCTTGATCATGGGAGGATGGCGAAGATGGTGTCTGAAGATTTTAATCCTTTTAATGGGTACCTTTCCCTGCAAGCAAGGATTGGGGCTATGCTGTGTCCATGTCAATCTATTTAGTAAGAGTAATGGTGGCTTTTAGCAGTTAGAAGACAGCGAGGTAGTCTTTGCTTAAACTTCTAACATTATTGCTACCCCTATTATAGAAAGCCATAATTGGTTACATTGTTCATTCTTTTCTATAGGTCCCTGGTAGATATGGTGAAGCTGCCACACCTCAGAAAACAGCTACTGTCTGACAGAGCAGGATCCACAGGTAAGTGCTTTCCCTTCTAGGTTTGAAGGTACTGGCACTATAGGTACTGGCACTATCTGTTTTAGGGGCACTGCTTTTATGTGGCATAATTTATTTCTAATGACACAGTGATTCCACGGATCATCATCAATTACTGTTGGGAATATCACTCCTGGCCAGCAGGTGGAGGCAAAGAGCACCATAGCAAAGCTGTTAAGTATCACTTCCCTTCCCACAACCCACAATTATTCTCTTTGCCTCTAGTACAAGGAAGAGGTGAAGTAATGAGGTGTCCTGATTAAGATTCTTCTATCAAGATTTTTTTATTTTGAAGTCTGGACAAGATTGCTCTGGCCTTCCATCACAAATTGGGTCTAGCTGTACTCCACGTCAGTCTCTTCAGCAGGGCTGTGGTGGCTTTAAAGCAGTTAGGAAAACGCAGCAAAGCCCACTTTACAGGTTTCTAACACGTTGCTGCCCTGGTATTGAAAGCCTGAGTAAGCTTACTCTTTCTTTTTACACAGGTCCCTTTGAGGAGCAGCATCTTCTCAAACTTTGTGAGTCGTCTGACTGCCGGACAGCTAGAATGCAGGTAAGTGCCACAAAAGTGCCTTTTGTTCTTCTGGGCCTTAAAGGCTGGCACTTAAAGGGGTTGAGGACCCTCTGCTATTAGTGGGACAAATCCTGAGGGAAACTTAGGGAGTTTGCAGGCACGTTGGTCATGAGACTTAAAGGACCAGTCAACACTGTAGATTTGCATAATCAGCACATGCAAGATAACAAGACAATGCAAGAGCACTTAGTCTGAACTTCAAATGAGTAGCAGATTTTTTTTTGTGACAATTTTAAAAGTTATGTCTTTTTTCCACTCCCCCTGTACCATGGAACAGCCATCAGCCAATCACAAATGCATACACGTACCATGTGACAGCAATCAGCCATTCACAAATGCATACACAATTATTCTTGCACATGCTCAGTAGGAGCTGGTGACTCAAAAAGTTTAAATATAAAAAGACTGTGCACATTTTGTTAATGAAAGTAAATTGGAAAGTTGTTTAAAATTACATGATGTATCTGAATAATGAAAGTTTAATTTTGATTGAGTGTCCCTTTAAGGAGACTAGGGGTTAATCTCCTTCATAGTAAGGAAGGGGTTAACCATCTCGGGCTTAGATTTATTGATTACTTTGGAGTTTTAACCTGTACTTGGGCAGCTTCCTCTGGTTGGATTATCTGACCCTCCTTGCTTGCTAGTTTGAAATAACTGAGAAGAGAGCACGTGGGACGCCATTTCTATATTAACTGCATAGCTCATATTGCCTTATGAGAAGCGATATATCTGAGTTGGTTTATTTTTTTCTGCCTTTTTAGAAAGCGGAGCGCTGTTTTTATACTTTATTGCTTTTGTCTGTACCCTGCATAGATTTGTGTGGTGCGGCAGGGTGAAGCGCGATTTTTGCGTGCTTCTCCCCATGCCGTTTTTCGTGGTCCCACCTCCTACCTGCATGTAGGAGAAGCGCCATTTTGGATCATAGTTTTGATGACTCCGCCCCATTTTCACGACAGAGAGCGGAGCTGTGCTTCTAGGATGATCGGTCCTGAGATAGTGCTGTGAGGCAGAGTCAAGCGCCTTTCATAGTTCCCCTAATCAGGCTCTTGTCTGTTTTTACAAACCGGAAGTTTTATAGAGTTTCAGTTTTTGCTGGAATTCTTGTGTGTAACTGTATAATGCTTTTTATTACAAAATAAACAATGGAACAATAAACTCAGGGGATATGAATTTGTCTTGAACAAAGGGAGTTTTTTCTTTAGGGAATTTTTTTTTCTCCCGGTACAGTGCACAATTGCAATATATGCATTTTACATACGTTCCACATACTCTCGTTTTTATTATGTTTCTTATAAAATAAGGAATCCTTATCATAATTCCAGTAAGATTGTTTGCTAAAAGATGGAACAGTGGTATATTTTAAGTCAAGCAAATCTATATAAATTTAAAGTGACCGGGTCATTTTTATATTTTTTGTTTTAATTATTGTAAATAATTGTATATATTTGTATATTTTATTTTAGCCTCATGTCTCCATGGATGTTGCTGTGTAGGTTATTGCCACAGCTTCTCCTCAATCGTCCCAAGTCCTTTTGCTATGGAGTCACATACAGTGCCCCGCAGTTCCTCTCAGTCTCCTGGAGGAGTGTGTTTGCATACAGAATTGCAGGCAAGAAAACTGGGAGTAGTCAGTGGCGCCTCAGGCTGACTGTCAATAATGAAGAGACTCTTAGGTAGAAATATGGGAATTTATTAAATCAAAGGAGTGGGTGGCGTGATGCACTTGAAGTGACCAGGCTTTGGAAAAAAACAAACAGATAGTGGTAAATAATAAATCGGCCAAAAAGATACGGCTCAAAGGTGAACGAGCATCAATATAACCAAAAATGGGTTTGTTTACTGTTTAAGACGCCTAAATTGTAACAGGGCTGCATAAGCGAAAAACTCAAATGGTCACACAATTCATCATAATACAGTTATTTAATGAAAGGACAGAGTTAATAAGAACATAAACAATTACACCGGTGTATACAATATCAAATAATTAAAAATTCATTATAAAATTGCAATAAAAATAAGGACTAAATGGAGAGAGTGGAGAGGTTAACAGGTCCCAACTAAATTTGGACCACAATAAAAACAGTTGCAGTGTCTATATTGTTCAATTGGTTATGCTGTTAGGATTCGCAACTGTATATACAAGTGGTTGCTAACTAGATATGTGTAAATCTCCGCAGTTGCCAGATACAATGTTACCAGCAATGTGTCAATGATTCCGTTGTGTACAATATTCACATACAGTGCAATAGATATCTATCCAATGGTAAAGGTTAAAAAGTTAATGTGAGTGGATACAGGGATTTGAATTAGCCGTGTATGTTTATCTGTTTAATTCTTCGGTTGTTATAGCAGTTAGTGTTCTGAGATTGCACCAATAGGTCAAGTTGGCAACACAAGGATTGTGTATTTTACTCACTTTCCGCTTTCAGCGTCCTTGCTCTACTCACTCATTACTTCTGTGCAGTGAAAAGTTTGTCGGGTCCGGCCAATGGGGGACCGTTAGAGTGCGCGCACTTATTTGAAAAATGAAGGTGTTGTAAATGAATACTCCTACCGGCTCAGTTTGTGCTATCCGAGCATGTAGAAAGAGTCAGTCCTGGGAGTGGCTTTGTATTTCCTTACAGCAGGAGCAATCTGTGTGGACGTCTACGCGTTTCAGCTGTTAAGCCCTTATGAAGCCTTTATCTTGATAAAGACACAGAGATGTTGTTGTTATCCTTCCCGCGATCTCACGGATGGAAGGTGAATCTAGGAAAGAGTTCCTTAGTTCCGGCTACAAGAGTAGTATTCTTGGGAACCATAATAGACTCTGATGAAAATATTTCTAATATTTCTAACAGAGGTCAGAATATCAAAGATCTTAGACAATTGTCTGGCCCTTAAGTCTTCTCCTCGGCCGTCAGTGGCTCAATGTATGGAGGTAATAAATCTGATGGTAGCTGCCGTGGACATCATTCCGTTTGCCCGTTTCCAACTCAGACTTCTGCAGTTATGCATGCTAAGTCAATGGAACGGAGATTATGTGGATCTGTCTCCGCGATTACAGTTAGATCAGACAACAAGAGATTCTCTTCTTTGGTGGGTTTCTCAGGATCATCTCTCCCAGGGAACCTGCTTTCGCAGACCCACCTGGGTGATTGTGACGATGAAAGCCAGCCTACTGGGATGGGGAGCAGTCTGGGGCTCCCTAAAGGCTCAGCAGACATGGACTCGGGAGGGGTCTGTTCTACCCATAAACATTCTGAAGCTGAGGGCAATATTAATTGCTCTACTAGCCTGGCCTCAGCTTTGGCCCGGTTTATCACGTTCCAGTCGGACAACATAACTTCAGTGGCTTACATCAACCATAAGGGGGAAGTCTGAGTTCATTGGCCATGACAGAGGTAGCCAAGATTATTCGGTGGGCGGAAACCCACAACTGCTGTCTATCTGCGATCCACATCTCTGGAGTGGACAATTGGGAAGCAGATTTTCTGAGCAGGCAGACCTTTCACCCGGGGGAGTGTGAACTCATCCCGAAATGTTTTCAAGCTTGATTCTCAAATGGGGACAGCCAGATCTGGATCTCATGGCATCTCGTCTGAATGCCAAGCTCCCGAAGTACGGGTTGAGGTTGAGAGCTCCTCAGGCTGTACTGATAGATGCGCTGGCAGTCGCTTGGGATTTCAGTCTTGCATACCTATTTCCTCCGTTCGCTCTCTTTCCTCGGGTCATTGCCCGAATCAAACAGGAGAGGGCGTCGGTGATCCTCATTGCTCCGGCGTGGCCTAGCAGGATCTGGTATGCAGACCTGGTAAGATGTCATCTCTCCCACGTTGGAGACTTCCGCTGAGAAAGGACCTTCTACTTCAAGGTCCCTTTCTGCACCCAAATCTAGTTTCTCTGAAGCTGCTTGGAGATTGAACGCTTAATTTTATCTAAGCGTGTTTTTTTTCGGTCATTGAGACCATGATTCAGGCTCGGAAGCCTGTTACCAGGAAGATTTACTACAAGATACGGCGTAAATATCTGCATTGGTGTGTATCCAGAGGCTACTCTTGGAGTAAAGTTCTTATTCCTAGAATTTTGTCTTTTCTCCAAGAGGGTTTGGAGAAGCGGTTTATCGTCAATTTCTTTGAAGGGTCAAATATCTGCCTTGTCTATTTTGTTACATAAACATTTGGCGGATATACCGGATGTGCAATCCTTTTGTCAGGCCTTAGTCAGAATCGGGCCTGTTTCAAACCTGTTACTCCTCCCTGGAGTCTTAACCTTAAAATTCTTCAACAGGCTCTGTTTGAGCCTATGCATTCCCTAGATATTAAGTTATTATCTTGGAAAGTTTTGTTTCTTGTTGCAATTTCTTCTGCCCACAGAGTCTCAGAACTCTCAGCGTTGCAATATGAATTCCCTTATCTTATTTTTCATTCTGATTAGGTAGTTCTGCGTACTAAGTTGGGTTTCCTTCCTAGGGTTGTTTCGGATAGGAACATTAATCAAGAAATTGTTGTTCCTTCTTTATGTCCTAACTCTTCTGCCCATAAAGAGCATCTGCTGCACAACCTAGATGTGGTGCGTGCGCTGAAATTTTATTTACAGGCGACTAAGTAGTTTCGCCAGTCTTCGCCTCTGTTTGTTGTTTTCTCTGGGAAACGTTTGGGTCAGAAAGCTACGGCGACTTCTCTTTCTTTGTGGTTGAAGAGTATATTTCGATTGGCCTATGAGAGAGTTATGGCTCATTCTACAAGGGCTGTTTCCTCTTCCTGGGCATTCAACAATGAAGCTTCTGTGGAACAGATTTGCAAGGCTGCAACTTGGTCCTCTCTTCACATTTTTTTTTCTAAATTCTATAAATTTGATACTTTTGCCTCGGCTGAGGTTTCTTTTGGGAGAAAGGTTCTTCAATCAGTGGTGCCTTCCGTTTAGGTTCCCTGTCTTGTCCCTCACTTATCTGTGTCCTTTAGCTTGGGTATTGATTCCCAATAGTAATTAGATGATCCGTGGACTCCCCGTGTCATTAGAAAACGAAATTTATGCTTACCTGATAAATTTCTTTCTTTCTTGACACGGTGAGTCCACAGCCCGCCCTGTTTTCTTAAAGACAGGGTTTTTTTTGTAATAAACTTCAGACACCACTGCACCTTGTTGCTTTCTTTCTCTCTTTTGCTTCGGTCGAATGACTGGGGTTGGAAGTAAGGGAGGTGATATTTAACAGCTTTGTTTTGGTGCTCTTTGCCACCTCCTGCTGGGCAGGAGTGATATTCCCAATAGTAATTAGATGATCCGTGGACTCACCGTGTCAAGAAATAAATTTATCAGGTAAGCATAAATTATTATTTTTTTTTCTGGACAATATAGGGTTCAGGTATCTTCCGTCCTTGAACAATCTCTCTTCAGAGTTTTTGTCAATTTTTTTCCCCCCATGGATGGGATTGAATCTGTGATAGAATCCCCTTATTTCATCTACAAGGATGATGAATGAACCATTATTTCATTACTGCTACAGGTCTATGTGGCTTAGTGGTTTACTTGTCTGTTCAGCAAGCTGAAGATCTTGAGTTTGAATCCAGCTGAGGCTACTTACTTTTAACTCACTTCCGTCAGATCTTTGGAAACTTAAGTTGGCCAGGTCTGGTCATTATATGGATGGGAGATTATCTGGGTTCGTCGGAGGATGAGGTCTCATAGTGGTCAAATAATTAAGGAATTTTCCTTTTCCTCTCTGCAGTCCTATGTCCTGCCAATAGCAAGCTCTTTGGCTGCAGTGGGATTATTTTCCCTTGGTTGTTTCCATAATAGGAAGATCTCTCGGATCTATCTCAGAGAATGGACTTGTTTTGTTCGACTATAGTCTCCTTCCTGTAGTGTTTTTTCAGGATTTTCTGTCTCAGGGCATGTTCTTCTGGAGATTTTCCCGTGTAAGCTGACCATGGGCATCAACCTGCTGTCTAATAAGCAGCCTGGGTTTAGTTAGCCGACTGCTCTTCCCTTTAACATCGGGGAGTGGAGAGTGAGATTTCAAGCCTCTGATGGCTGGGCCTCAGTAGATGTTGGTGTAGTTCCAGTCGGACAATATCATTTCATTGGTTTATTTCAACAATTGGGAAGGAACTAGTTGATCTTTTACCATGATGGAGGCGGGGATTGTTCGGTGGGCGGATGCTCACACTGGCTCTCTTCCTCTTGTCAGGGGAGTACATTCAGGAATTGGAGTTATAATCGGTCAGATGTTTCATCTTGGGTAGTGTTTTCCCATCCAGGGGTGGTCTAGGTAGACCCTTTGATTGGGAAAGCTCTGGAATTGGCTTGTTTTGATTGCCAAAGTTCCTAGTGATCTGTTGACCGCCCTGGTGTTTTTCTTTTATTCTCCTTTCATGAATTATTGCTCGTACTCTACAGGAGAGAGTGGCGGGTTCTTATTAGCCCTTACACAATATCGCAGGATTTGGTTTGTAGACCTACTGAAAATGCAGTCTCTTCTCTTTGGAGTCTGCCTCTGAGGAAGGACTTTCTGATCCAGAATCCTTCCTTTATCTTAATTTCGCTGCTGTCCCCTTGGTGATTAGACATTTTAGTTTGTCTAAATGCTGTTTTTTTTCTTCGTTGGGCATTTAGATCATGACTCAGAAGAGATTGCCATAGGTTATGGCATAAATATCTATTTGTTGAAAATCCAAGAGTTCCTTTTGAGGTAGAGTCTGGATTTTAGAAATGTTGTCCTTCTCCAAGATGGGCTGGAGAAGGGTTTGTTAGTCAATTTCCCTGAAGGGTTTTATTTTCTTCAAGTTGTGTGTGCTCTTAAGTTCTTTTTGCAAGCTTCAAAGGCCTTTCGTCAGTCTTCCGCTTTGTTTTGTTTGTTTTTCCAGACAAGAACTGGCTGTGGCTCAACACACAAGTAAACAGAGTAGTTGGCACAGAGCCATAGATTCAGATCCCTCATCAGCCCGGTCGAGCAGAATGCTTCTCAGACCTTTTTAAGCTAAATGTGAGGGTCAGTAGGCTTCCGCCACTTCTCGTTTTCTCTGGTTGAGAGGTATTATTCAATTGGCCTATGAGATTGCAGGATAGCAACCTCCTGAGAGAGTCACAGCTCATTCCACGAATGCTGTTTCTTCATTACAAACGTGAAGCTTCTGTGGAACAGAATTGCATGGCTGCAACTTGGTTATTTTTGCATGCTTTTTCCAAATTCTATAAATTAAACTCTTTTGCCTTGGCTGAGGCTTCTTTTTGGGAGAAAGGTTGTTCAAGCTGTGGTGCCTTCTGTTTAGGTTACCTGTCTTGTTCCTCCCTTATCATCTGTGTCTTATATCTTGGGTATTGATTCCCAACAGTAATTGATGATGATCCATGGACTCACTGTGTCATTAGAAAGATAAATACATTTATGCTTACCTGATAAATTTATTTATTTCTTGACACGGTCAGTCCACGGCACGCCCTGTATTTTTCAGACAGTTTTTTTTTTGTCTAGCACCTCTCCACCTTGTGTTATTTCCTTTCTCTCCTTTTCCTTCGGTCGAATGACTGGGGGTTGTGGGAAGGGAAGTGATACTTAACAGCTTTGCTGTGGTGCTCTTTGCCTCCTCCTGCTGGCCAGGAGTGATATTCCCAACAGTAATTGATGATGATATGTGGACTCACCGTGTGAAGAAATAAATAAATTTATCAGGTAAGCATAAATTTCATTTTTTATTAGGGGCTCAGAGATGGGAGAGTGTATGAAGTGTTTGACAGGGGTTTTTGTTTGGCGCAAATTACATTTCTCCAACATAGGTGTGTCCGGTCCACGGCGTCATCCTTACTTGTGGGATATTCTCTTCCCCAACAGGAAATGGCAAAGAGCCCAGCAAAGCTGGTCACATGATCCCTCCTAGGCTCCGCCTACCCCAGTCATTCTCTTTGCCGTTGTACAGGCAACATCTCCACGGAGATGGCTTAGAGTTTTTTAGTGTTTAACTGTAGTTTTTCATTATTCAATCAAGAGTTTGTTATTTTCAAATAGTGCTGGTACGTACTATTTACTCAGAAACAGAAAAGAGATGAAGAATTCTGTTTGTATGAGGAAAATGATTTTAGCAACCGTAACTAAAATCCATGGCTGTTCCACACAGGACTGTTGAGAGCAATTAACTTCAGTTGGGGGAACAGTTTGCAGTCCTTTGCTGCTTGAGGTATGACACATTCTAACAAGACGATGTAATGCTGGAAGCTGTCATTTTCCCTATGGGATCCGGTAAGCCATGTTTATTACGATTGTAAATAAGGGCTTCACAAGGGCTTATTTAGACTGTAGACTTTTTTTGGGCTAAATCGATTGATATTAACACTTATTTAGCCTTGAGGAATCATTTATTCTGGGTATTTTGATATAATAATATCGGCAGGCACTGTTTTAGACACCTTATTCTTTAGGGGCTTTCCCAAAGCATAGGCAGAGTCTCATTTTCGCGCCGGTGTTGCGCACTTGTTTTTGAGAGGCATGGCATGCAGTCGCATGTGAGAGGAGCTCTGATACTTATAAAAGACTTCTGAAGGCGTCATTTGGTATCGTATTCCCCTTTGGGTTTGGTTGGGTCTCAGCAAAGCAGATACCAGGGACTGTAAAGGGGTTAAAGCTTAAAACGGCTCCGGTTCCGTTATTTTAAGGGTTAAAGCTTCCAAAATTGGTGTGCAATATTTTCAAGGCTTTAAGACACTGTGGTGAAAGTTTGGTGAATTTTGAACAATTCCTTCATGTTTTTTCGCAATTGCAGTAATAAAGTGTGTTCAGTTTAAAATTTAAAGTGACAGTAACGGTTTTATTTCAAAACGTTTTTTGTACTTTCTTATCAAGTTTATGCCTGTTTAACATGTCTGAACTACCAGATAGACTGTGTTCTGAATGTGGGGAAGCCAGAATTCCTATTCATTTAAATAAATGTGATTTATGTGATAATGACAATGATGCCCAAGATGATTCCTCAAGTGAGGGGAGTAAGCATGGTACTGCATCATTCCCTCCTTCGTCTACACGAGTCTTGCCCACTCAGGAGGCCCCTAGTACATCTAGCGCGCCAATTCTCCTTACTATGCAACAATTAACGGCTGTAATGGATAATTCTGTCAAAAACATTTTAGCCAAAATGAACCCTTGTCAGCGTAAGCGTGGATGCTCTGTTTTAGTTACTGAAGAGCATGACGACGCTGATATTAATATCTCTGAAGGGCCCCTAACCCAATCTGAAGGGGCCAGGGAGGTTTTGTCTGAGGGAGAAATTACTGATTTAGGGAACATTTCTCAGCAGGCTGAATCTGATGTGATTACATTTAAATTTAAATTGGAACATCTCCGCATTTTGCTTAAGGAGGTATTATCCACTCTGGATGATTGTGAAAATTTGGTCATCCCAGAGAAACTATGTAAAATGGACAAGTTCCTAGAGGTGCCGGGGCTCCCAGAAGCTTTTCCTATACCCAAGCGGGTGGCGGACATTGTTAATAAAGAATGGGAAAGGCCCGGTATTCCTTTCGTCCCTCCCCCCATATTTAAAAAATTGTTTCCTATGGTCGACCCCAGAAAGGACTTATGGCAGTCAGTCCCCAAGGTCGAGGGAGCGGTTTCTACTTTAAACAAACGCACCACTATTCCCATAGAGGATAGTTGTGCTTTCAAAGATCCTATGGATAAAAAATTAGAAGGTTTGCTTAAAAAGATGTTTGTTCAGCAGGGTTACCTTCTACAACCCATTTCATGCATTGTCCCTGTCACTACAGCCGCATATTTCTGGTTTGATGAACTGATTAAGGTGCTCGATAGTGACTCTCCTCCTTATGAGGAGATTATGGACAGAATCAATGCTCTCAAATTGGCTAATTCTTTCACTCTAGACGCCTCTTTGCAATTGGCTAAGTTAGCGGCTAAGAATTCTGGGTTTGCTATTGTGGCGCGCAGAGCGCTTTGGTTGAAATCTTGGTCGGCTGATGCGTCTTCCAAGAACAAGCTTCTAAACATTCCTTTCAAGGGGAAAACGCTGTTTGGTCCTGACTTGAAAGAGATTATCTCTGATATCACTGGGGGTAAGGGCCACGCCCTTCCTCAGGATCGGCCTTTCAAGGCAAAAAATAGACCTAATTTTCGTCCCTTTCGTAAAAACGGACCAGCCCAAGGTGCTACGTCCTCTAAGCAAGAGGGTAATACTTCTCAGGCCAAGCCAGCTTGGAGACCAATGCAAGGCTGGAACAAGGGAAAGCAGGCCAAGAAACCTGCCACTGCTACCAAGACAGCATGAAATATTGGCCCCCGATCCGGGACCGGATCTGGTGGGGGGCAGACTCTCTCTCTTCGCTCAGGCTTGGGCAAGAGATGTTCTGGATCCTTGGGCGCTAGAAATAGTCTCCCAGGGTTATCTTCTGGAATTCAAGGGACTTCCCCCAAGGGGGAGGTTCCACAGGTCTCAGTTGTCTTCAGACCACATAAAAAGACAGGCGTTCTTACATTGTGTAGAAGACCTGTTAAAAATGGGAGTGATTCATCCTGTTCCATTAAGAGAACAAGGGATGGGGTTCTACTCCAATCTGTTCATAGTTCCCAAAAAAGAGGGAACGTTCAGACCAATCCTAGATCTCAAGATCTTAAACAAATTTCTCAAGGTCCCATCGTTCAAGATGGAAACCATTCGAACTATCCTTCCTTCCATCCAGGAAGGTCAATTCATGACCACGGTGGATTTAAAGGATGCGTATCTACATATTCCTATCCACAAGGAACATCATCGGTTCCTAAGGTTTGCATTCCTGGACAAACATTACCAGTTCGTGGCGCTTCCTTTCGGATTAGCCACTGCTCCAAGGATTTTCACAAAGGTACTAGGGTCCCTTCTAGCGGTGCTAAGACCAAGGGGCATTGCAGTAGTACCTTACCTGGACGACATTCTGATTCAAGCGTCGTCCCTCCCTCGAGCAAAGGCTCACACGGACATCGTCCTGGCCTTTCTCAGATCTCACGGCTGGAAAGTGAACGTGGAAAAGAGTTCTCTATCCCCGTCAACAAGGGTTCCCTTCTTGGGAACAATTATAGATTCCTCAGAAATGAGGATTTTTCTAACAGAGGCCAGAATAACAAAGCTTCTGGACTCTTGTCGGATTCTTCATTCCGTTCCTCTTCCTTCCGTAGCTCAGTGCATGGAAGTGATCGGGTTGATGGTAGCGGCAATGGACATAGTTCCTTTTGCGCGCATTCATCTAAGACCATTACAACTGTGCATGCTCAGTCAGTGGAATGGGGACTATACAGACTTGTCTCCAAAGATACAAGTAAATCAGAGGACCAGAGACTCACTCCGTTGGTGGCTGTCCCTGGACAACCTGTCACAAGGGATGACATTCCGCAGACCAGAGTGGGTCATTGTCACGACCGACGCCAGTCTGACGGGCTGGGGCGCGGTCTGGGGATCCCTGAAAGCTCAGGGTCTTTGGTCTCGGGAAGAATCTCTTCTACCGATAAATATTCTGGAACTGAGAGCGATATTCAATGCTCTCAAGGCTTGGCCTCAGCTAGCAAGGACCAAGTTCATACGATTTCAATCAGACAACATGACGACTGTTGCGTACATCAACCATCAGGGGGGAACAAGGAGTTCCCTAGCGATGGAGGAAGTGACCAAGATTATTCTATGGGCGGAGTCTCACTCCTGCCACCTGTCTGCTATCCACATCCCGGGAGTGGAAAATTGGGAAGCGGATTTTCTGAGTCGTCAGACATTGCATCCGGGGGAGTGGGAACTCCATCCGGAAATCTTTGCCCTAGTCACTCAGCTGTGGGGCATTCCAGACATGGATCTGATGGCCTCTCGTCAGAACTTCAAAGTTCCCTGTTACGGGTCCAGATCCAGGGATCCCAAGGCGGCTCTAGTGGATGCACTAGTAGCACCTTGGACCTTCAAACTAGCTTATGTGTTTCCGCCATTTCCTCTCATTCCCAGGCTGGTAGCCAGGATCAATCAGGAGAGGGCGTCGGTGATCTTGATAGCTCCTGCGTGGCCACGCAGGACTTGGTATGCAGATCTGGTGAATATGTCATCGGCTCCACCTTGGAAGCTACCTTTGAGACGAGACCTTCTTGTTCAGGGTCCGTTCGAACATCCGAATCTGGTTTCACTCCAGCTGACTGCCTGGAGATTGAACGCTTGATTTTATCGAAGCGAGGTTTCTCAGATTCTGTTATCGATACTCTTGTTCAGGCCAGAAAGCCTGTAACTAGAAAGATTTACCACAAAATTTGGAAAAAATATATCTGTTGGTGTGAATCTAAAGGATTTCCTTGGGACAAGGTTAAGATTCCTAGGATTCTATCCTTCCTTCAAGAAGGATTGGAAAAAGGATTATCGGCAAGTTCCCTGAAGGGACAGATTTCTGCCTTGTCGGTGTTACTTCACAAAAAGCTGGCAGCTGTGCCAGATGTTCAAGCCTTTGTTCAGGCTTTGGTTAGAATTAAGCCTGTTTACAAACCTTTGACTCCTCCTTGGAGTCTCAATTTAGTTCTTTCAGTTCTTCAGGGGGTTCCGTTTGAACCCTTACATTCCGTTGATATTAAGTTATTATCTTGGAAAGTTTTGTTTTTAGTTGCAATTTCTTCTGCTAGAAGAGTTTCAGAATTATCTGCTCTGCAGTGTTCCCCTCCTTATCTGGTGTTCCATGCAGATAAGGTGGTTTTACGTACTAAACCTGGTTTTCTTCCGAAAGTTGTTTCTAACAAAAACATTAACCAGGAGATTATCGTGCCTTCTCTGTGTCCGAAACCAGTTTCAAAGAAGGAACGTTTGTTGCACAATTTGGATGTTGTTCGCGCTCTAAAATTCTATTTAGATGCTACAAAGGATTTTAGACAAACATCTTCCTTGTTTGTTGTTTATTCAGGTAAAAGGAGAGGTCAAAAAGCAACTTCTACCTCTCTCTCTTTTTGGATTAAAAGCATCATCAGATTGGCTTACGAGACTGCTGGACGGCAGCCTCCCGAAAGAATCACAGCTCATTCCACTAGGGCTGTGGCTTCCACATGGGCCTTCAAGAACGAGGCTTCTGTTGATCAGATATGTAGGGCAGCGACTTGGTCTTCACTGCACACTTTTACCAAATTTTACAAGTTTGATACTTTTGCTTCTTCTGAGGCTATTTTTGGGAGAAAGGTTTTGCAAGCCGTGGTGCCTTCCATTTAGGTGACCTGATTTGCTCCCTCCCTTCATCCGTGTCCTAAAGCTTTGGTATTGGTTCCCACAAGTAAGGATGACGCCGTGGACCGGACACACCTATGTTGGAGAAAACAGAATTTATGTTTACCTGATAAATTTCTTTCTCCAACGGTGTGTCCGGTCCACGGCCCGCCCTGGTTTTTTTAATCAGGTCTGATAATTTATTTTCTTTAACTACAGTCACCACGGTACCATATGGTTTCTCCTATGCTAATATTCCTCCTTAACGTCGGTCGAATGACTGGGGTAGGCGGAGCCTAGGAGGGATCATGTGACCAGCTTTGCTGGGCTCTTTGCCATTTCCTGTTGGGGAAGAGAATATCCCACAAGTAAGGATGACGCCGTGGACCGGACACACCGTTGGAGAAAGAAATTTATCAGGTAAACATAAATTCTGTTTTTTTGTTTTTTTGCGGTCGTGTGACCATTCCTCTGCACTTCCGGTTTTCGGCTTCTCTGTTAGATTGAAGTTTGCCGCGGTGAGTGTAGAGGCTGCATTTTCTTCTTTCTTCACTGGCAAGTGGATTTTGGCGGTTCCGGTACCAAGGAGGTGTTTTTTGCTATCGGGTGTGTCCGGTTTTCTGTGCTAGTAGGATAGCAACTTCTGATGGGGTAAGACCTCAGCAGAGCTGGGGGTTTTAAGCACTTATTTATGTTTTATTGCTTCATAAAAATAAACTTTATTTGGCATTTTACATTTTTTTTTATATACTCAACTAATACTGAAGGTGATTCATTTGAAAAATGCTTATTGTGTTTGGAGGCTAAGATAATTCCTCCTGTACAGTTTTGCTCTTCATGTTTTAATAAAACTTAAAAGTTTAAAGATTTCTCTCCCTGAGCCTCCTGTCTCACAGGATAGTGTTATCCTAGCTATGCCTTAGCTTTCCCCTCAAGCTTCCCAAGCTTCACATGCAGTAGTGCCCTGTGGTTCCTCTCAATCTCCTGGGGGCATTTTTTTCCCTGGGGATTTCACTGCGCAGTTTACTTCTGCTGTTTCTGCAGCTTTATCAGCTTTTCCAAAGGTTTCTGGTAAGCGAAAGAGGAAATCTAAACATATTGATGTTTGTAAGGCTGACTCCGCTAAAGCTGCGTTAGTCAGTTTGTCTTAATTATCTGATGAGGATGATTCTTCAGTGGCTTCTGAGAGGGAATTGTCAGATTCTGATACTGTAGTGACAAATTCTGCAGATTCAGAGGTGATTAATTTCAGATTTAAGTTAGAACACCTTTGAGTTCTTTTGAAGGAGGTTCTTGCTACTTTGGAAGAATCCAAATCTGTTGCAGAGAATTCAAAGAGGTCTAGTAAGCTTAATAGGGTATATGATGTACCCTCATCTGTGGAAGTATTTCCAGTTCCAGGCCGTATGGAAGATATTATAACTCTCGAATGGGATAACCCAGGGATTCCTTTTTCCCCGTCCCCTATTTTTAAGAAGATATTAACTGTTGCTGACTCTATTCGTGACTCGTGGAGCACGGTGCCCAAGGTGTAGAGGGGGCTATCTCTACCTTGGCTAAGAGAACTACTATTCCTATTGAAGATAGTTGTTCTTTCCAGGATCTTATGGATAAGAAGCTTGAGGCTTTTTGAAGATTATGTACATTCATCAGATTCCAGTGGCAACCTGTTGCTAGTTTTGTTACAGTTGCGGAGGCAGCATCTTATTGGTATGATTATTAATCTAATCTTATCCTAGAAGAGACCCAAGACAGGATCAAGGCTCCAAAGCTAGCCATTACCTTTATTTGTGATGCCAACATGCAAGTTCTTAGGTTGGGTGCTAAGATTTCTGGTTTTACTGTTTTAGCTTGCAGAGCTCTCTGGTTAAAATCTTGGTCTGCAGATGTTGCATCCTAATCCATGCTTTTATCTCTACCTTATAAGGGTCGAACCTTGTTTGGACCAGGTCTGACACACATTATTTCTGACATTACAGGTTGGAAAGGTTTCTTTCCTACCTCCAGGATAAAAAGAATAGACCTAAGGGTCGCCAGAATTCTAATTTTCATTCCTTTCGTAACTTTAAGGGACAGAAGTCTTCCTCTTCCAAGTCGGCTCAATCAAGTCTTCTTGGAGGTCCGGTCAGCTTTGGTATAGGGGGAAGCAAGGTAAGAAGCCTTCCATTGATTCTAATTCAACATGAAGAGGCCGTCCCTGATCCTGTAGTGTGGGGGGGGAGGCTTTTTTTTTTTCAGCAGGTTTGGATACGCGATGTTCCAGATCCTTGGGCCATAGATATAGTATCCTCGTTTACAGAATAGGGTTCAAATCTTGTCCAGGGGCAGGTTCCACCAGTCAAGGTTCTCTGCAAATCGGATAAAAAGAGAGGCATTCTTAAACTGCGTAAATGATCTATCGTCCCTGGGAGTGATTGTTCTAGTTCCTCTAAAGGAACAGGGTCTAGGATTTTATGCAAATCTATTTGTAGTTTCCAAGAAGGAGGGCACTTTTAGTCCCATTCTGGAGTTAGTGTCTCAATCAATTCCTCAGGGTTCCGTCCTTCAAGATCCGTTCTATTCTTCCTTTGGTCCAAAAGGGTCAGTTCATGACGACCATAAATCTGAAGGACGCTTATCTTCATGTTCCTACAAGTTTGTTGCCCTTCCTTCTATACAAAGGCTCTGGGGGCTCTTCTAGCAGTGGTGAGGTCCCAGGGTATTGCTGTGGCACCTTATCTAGATGACTTTCTAGTTCAAGCGCCATCTTTTCATCTAGCAAGATCTCATACTGAGATGTTGTTGTCAATTCTACAATCCCACGGGTGGAAAGTGAACCTGGGAAAGAGTTCCCTTGTTCCAGATACAAAGGTTTGTTTCTTGGGAACAATGATAGATTCCCTGTCCATGAAGATTTTTCTGACGGACGTCAGAAAATCCAAGCTTCATGTTTCTTGCCTGTCTCTCCAGGCTGCTATTCGTCCATCTGTGGCTCAATGCATGGAGGTGATTGGACTGATGGTTGCTTCCATGGACATTATTCCTTTTGCTCGGTCCCTTCTGAGACCTCTGCAGCTATGGCATGCTCAGTCAATGGAACGGGAACCACTCAGATCTCTCGCAGAAGATACATTTGGATTCCCCAGCAAGAGTCCCACTCTCATGATGGGTTTCACAAGACCATCTGTCTCGGCGCACATGCTTCCTGGGTGATTGTGACCATGGACGCCAGCCTTTTACACTGGGGAGCAGTTTGGGGTTTCTTAAAGATGCAGGGTCTGTGGACTCCAGAGAAGTAGTCTCTTCTAAAACTTATCTTGGAGTTGAGAGCAATTTTCTATGCTTTAATAGCTTGGCCTCAACTAGCTTTGGTCTGATTTATAAGATTTCAGTTGCATAACATCACCTAAGTGGCCTACATCATTCACCAGGGAGGAACTCCTCACAATTGCCATCTCTCTGCCATCCACATACCAGGGGTGGCCAACTTGGAGGCAGATTTTCTAAGCAGGCAGACTTTTCATCCCGGGGAGAGTGGGCTCTCCACCCAGAGGTTTTCACAATAACTCTCAGGTGGGGGTTCCGGAGTTAGATCGGATGGCGTCTTGTCAAAACGCCAAGCTTCCAAAGTACAGTTCAAGGTCAAGAGATCCTCAAGCCGTTCTGGTAGATGCTCTAGTGGTTCCTTTGAGCTTCAACCTAGCATACCTGTTTCCTCCGTTTGCGTTGCTTCCATGAGTTATTGGTCGCATCAAACAGCAGAGAGCTTCTGTGGTTCTTATAGCTCCTGCATGGCCTCGCAGGATCTGATTCGCAGATCTGGTGACTATGTCATCTTTTCCACTGTGGAGGTTACCTTTCAGGAAGGACCTTCTACTTCAGGGTCCCATTCTTCATCCAAATCTGGTTTCTCAGAATCTGACTGCTTGGAGATTGAATGTCTAAGTTTGGCTAGACGTGGCTTCTCTGAGAAAGTCATAGACACTATGCTTCAGACTCGTAAACCGGTTACTCGCATAATTTACCATAGGGTATAGTGTAAATACCTTCATTGGTGTGATTCAAAAGGTTTTTTCTTGGAACAAAGTAAGGGTTCCTCGAATTTTGGCTTTTCTTCAGGAGGCATCCAAGAACAGAAGGTAGCACCCGGAAAATCCAACAGACTCACGCACTAGTAAAAAGGAAAAATAGTTTAATAAGCACGTAAAAAGTTATATTAGTAGTATCTGGGTATTTTCCTTTCACGAAATGTGCATAATCTATACAAAGAAAATTACACAGGTATATTTAAACAGGTTAAAGCTTTGTTGACCAACTGGGCCAAATACAAACTCTCATTATATGGAAGGATTATGTCCATCAAAATGACGATACTGCCCAAGATCCTCTATCTATTTCGCTCTCTCCCAATAAATGTACCGATTTCAGAACTACAAATAATGCAAAAGGAAATTCTTAAATTTATATGGCAATGGAAAAGGGCAAGAATTAATAAGGACACGTTGACCAAACATAAATCGGGGGGGGGGTGGGACTTCCAGACTTAATATCTTATTATTATGCAGCTAGAATGGCCCAAACCATCCAATGGCATAGAACGACTAAGACTCCACAATGGGTTCAGTTAGAATCTGATATCATGGAAATAGGCAGATTAGATAGATTACTATGGGCAGACAAACAAGACAGACCTCAAATCCTACGACAGTATGTAGCAATACACCACACCATTATTCTATGGGACAAACTGAACAGAACCTTTTCAATTATCAATAACCGCTCTCAAGCGACACCCTTGATACCCATCAAGTTCATAACAAATTCACAAATGCAGGGAAAATGGGAAAATAAAGGCCTATATCGCATAGCAGATACACTTATCAATGGTAGGATACTGTCTTTTAAACAATATGAAGAACTGGGGGAACCTGATAGAAATCTCTGGTTTCACTACCTACAACTCAAATCCAGGGTACAAGAGATATTAGGAAACACAAAGAAAGAACATAACACTATATACGAGTCACTGTGCTTAACTAAAGAATATAAGAGGGGTATGGTTACCTTACTATATCCACTTTTCAACATCAAAGAGAAGGATAAAAAAAACAATAGCATGATAAAATGGGAACAGGACTTAGGTAGATCTTGGTCAGTTGAAACCTGGGCAGAGAATATCCAGAGAGGTCTTAAATTCTCCCCTAATGCTACATTAAAAGAAAATTACCTCAAGGTAATACATAGGTGGTACATTTATCCCAATAGGTGGGCTAAAGCTGAGGACAGTGAACACCGTAAATGCTACAGAGGGTGCGACGAAGCAGGGACATATCTACATATGTGGTGGCATTGTAGTAAGGTTAGGAGAGTATGGGATCGCACCTCACACTATTTAAGCTTAATACTTGAAACTGATATAGCCCTTTCTCCAGAGCAGGCCCTTCTACATTTTCCATTAGAAGGGCATCTAAAGAGGCACTCCAAGTTAGTTAACATGATATGTACTGTTACACGTATGTGCATAGCGAAGCTCTGGAAGATAGATGTTCCTACCTTTTGAGTATATTGAAAAGAGAATAGAATACCACTATAATATGTCAAATGCCACGGCAGAACTCCTAAATACTAGGGAGCGCTTCATTGAAATGTGGGAACCATATATTATGTATGTGGAAGGGACTAGAAGGGTAAGAAGGATTGACATGTAAAAAATCAACGTTGAAGGTGATAATATATAAGAGTGTTTCTTTCTGTTGTGGATAAGATATTATGTTTATTACGATGACAAAGTTATTCGGAGTAAAATACCGACAAATATATGATGAATGTGACTCTTGAACAGACTGAACCTGTAATGTTACTTGTTTGAAGTTTATTTGTAAAATGATATTTTGATTTGAAAATTAATAAAAATATTTAAACAAAAAAAAAAGTTATATTAGTACAAAAAAATGAAGAAAGGTCAAACATGTTTCGTAGGATTACATATTTCACTTGGTCAATGACCTATAGAAAGCAACTGCTACCACACCTTATTTATAGCTTATAACGCCTCCCCCTGCACCATACGTAGTTCAAATACTAATTGCTCATATACCTGTATCAACATAAAGGTCAATTAGTTTATGGACCTAAGGGCTAGAAGGTAAATATACATCCTAAATCAGGAATTTTATTTAATTTAAAAGGTGTGAGGTATACATAGAAATAAATACAGGTACATTAATTTATTAAACCAAACATTATTGCAAAAACTATATGCTACAAAAGATGAATGGAATAATACTTATATACATATGCACTGTTTAGTATATCTCAATATAAATGCTATTAACTATAGCAGATACAGCAAATCTAAATGACACCAAAAGTTTGACATCCCACTTGGAGTTCAAACCTTTTGGCATTCTTGTATCAAGATGAAAGATCCAAAAAACTTCAAGTTGTCTAAGGACCTATTCTCTATCCAAACCCCCCCCCCCCCCCTCTGGTGTGTCTTGGAATAAGTTGTATAAACTGAAATGCCAAAAGTGAACTGTCAGCATTGTGTTCCCGTTTGAAATGCAGGGAGATGGGAGTAGTTGACTCCGGGTCATCGATGGCTCTCAAATGTTCAAGGAACCGATCCTTGAGCTTGTGTAGTAAAACCCACATACTGCTTACAGCAACCCCTGCAGGTCAAAAGGTACACTACAAAACAAGAATTACATGTAGAATACTGGCGCATTTGATAAGTTATGCCTGTGACCTGAGAAATGAATTCTGTACCAAAATTGGCATATGAGCAGGACTTGCATCTCCTGCTGTATTTGAAAAAGCCTGGTTTCAGAGTAAGCCAATTAGGTTTTTTTATACTAAGGTAACATAGACGGAGATAATGTGTTCCCCAAAGTTTTATTTAAAATAAAAGTACATATTAGTAAGTATACTTTTCAGGATGATCATACACTTGCCTAAACAGTTATAAAATAGGTAAAAGCAGATGTTTAAAAGGAGTATGTATAGTCCTGTTAAATGTATATTTCTCTGCACACAGTTTGTACCCTATTGGAATTTAACATAATATCTAAGTAACCAAAAGCATCATTGTTGTGTTTCCAATTGAGAGGACATCTACTAAGTAGTTTTATTCAACAGTATACTTTTATCTTTACCTATCTATCCATTGTAATAGCCAAATGTTTTCTACTATATCATCTATTAGAATTAACCCTCACCTGTGTTTTCCAGAGACACACTCCCTTAGAGGGAGGAATTAAGTTACTGATTGGTTACTTACCTGTATTAATATACACCTGGAGTACCAAGTACCTATCTCTGAGGAAGCGCATGTGCACATGCGCAAAACGCGTCAGATAGGTGCTTCCTAGACCTACTGTTAACAGCTTGAATAAAACCTACTTTGCACTGGCACCCTGGCTCCAGTACTCGTCTTTCTCTAATTTTGTGGTATTCACTACTATAAGTGGTGATAAACTTAGGTTTGTTTCCCATATCTCTAGATCTCTTTTTATGAACAAAAAGGGAATCTCTTTCCAAAACATCTACTTGTTTCTTAGTGTCTTCAAGAGTTTCCTTCTTATAGCCCCTCTCAACAAATCTGTCTAAGATTTCTGGCATTGGTTTCATATTCCTCAGCAACAGTACAATTGCGCTTAACCCGCATGTACTGGCTCTTGGGGATTGCATTGACAGTATGTTTAGGATGACAGGACGCAGCATATAGAATTGTATAGCCTGTCACTACTTTTCTATACAATTCTACTTCAACCCGTTTTTTGTTTTTTTTTAATCTACATTCGATTTCAACAGTATATCCAAATAAGCGACACTTTCTCTGCTATATATGCAAGTGAATTCTAGATTTTAAATCATTCTCTTGTAAATAATTTACAAATGAGGGAATCACTTCTTCAGGAACTTTCCAAAAAAAGGTAATCTATATAGCGACCAAAAAAGAGAACATTCTCTCGATAGGGACTACTATCTCCATTTACGTGGAACAGCTCCAACCAACCCAAATACAGCTTAGCATTGGAGGGAGCAAATTTTGCTCCCATAGCAGTTCTGTGCCTCTGGAGATAGTAGCCCCCTCAAACATGAAGACATTTTGTGTGAGTAAAAAAATCTATAGATCTCAAAATAAATTCTTTCACCACCACACTATAGTCTGAGTACCCATTCAGGAAAAACTCAATGGCCTTTACCCCCTTATCATGGGGGATAGATGTATAGAGGGAGACAACATCTATAGATCTAAAAGAAAAGCCATCTTGCCATTCTATTGCTTCAATTTGTCTGATGACATCACTGGTATCCTTTAATATAACTTTTTAAATTTAAAACCAGCGGTTGTAAATAGCAATCAATCAGTTCAGACAAAGGTTCAATTAATGAGCCAATCCCTGCCACAATGGGACGTCCGGGTGGATTCTGAAGATTTTTGTGGATTAGGGGCAAATAATGGAATATTGCCACCTTTGGATGTTTTACCATTAACATTATTTAACACCATTGTGGAGGGCCCAATATACGATTGAAAACAATACCCTTTGATTAGCAAAGGTATGGCTATATGGTAACTTTACATATACCTCAGTATCTGACAATTGCCTAACTGCTTCTGAGATATAGTCAACAATTTTACCTCCCTTATTATTTTCTTCAGGAGGGCCTGGAGATAGGTTTGTCAGTCAGTACTTTGAAGGGTCCGATTTCTGCTCTGTCCTTCTGTATAAACGTCTGGCAGTTCTGCCAGATGTTCAGTCTTTTGTTCAGGCCTTGGTCAGAATCAGGCCTGTGTTTAAATCTGTTGCTCCTCCTTGGAGTCTTAACCTTGTTCTTAGAGTTTTGCAGTAGGCTCCGTTTGAGCAGATGCATTCTGTTAGTATTAAATTACTTTCTCCTGTTAAGTGTGGTCAGTCCACGGGTCATCATTACTTCTGGGATATTAACTCCTCCCCAACACGAAGTGCAAGAGGATTCACCCAGCAGAGCTGCTATATAGCTCCTCCCCTCTACGTCACCTCCAGTCATTCTCTTGCACCCAATGAATAGATAGGATGTGTGAGAGGACTGTGGTGATTATACTTAGTTTCATACCTTCAATCAAAAGTTTGTTATTTTATAATAGCACCGGAGTGTGTTATTCCTTCTCTGGTAGAATTTGAAGAAGAATCTACCTGAGTTTTTTCTATGATTTTAGCCGGCGTAGTTAAGATCATATTGCTGTTTCTCGGCCATCTGAGGAGAGGTAAACTTCAGATCAGGGGACAGCGGGCAGATTAATCTGCAAGAGGTATGTAGCAGCTTGTTATTTTCTGACAATGGAATTGATGAGAAAATTCTGCCATACCGATATAATGTAAACTCAGCCTTAAATGCAGTAGCAGCAACTGGTATCAGGCTGTCATGTATGTATATTTTACACTTCAGTATTCTGGGGAATGGCACTTCACTGGAATTATACTGTATGCATAAGACTTTAGCCTAATTTGCAGGGACTAGCAACAGGCTTTTTAATAACACTTAATTTATTTATGTTAAACGTTTATTGCTGGCATGTAAAATCGTTTAATTTTCTGAGGTACTGGGTGAAAAAATGTTTTGGGCACTATTTTTTTGCACTTGGCAGTCGTTTTTATTTAATTTATGACAGTTTACTGATCTCTCTCACTGTTATGTGTGAGGGGGAGGGGCCTTTTTTGGCGCTTTTGCTACGCATCAAAGAATTCAGTCAGAAATTTATTGTCTTCCCTGCATGATCCGGTTCATCTCTACAGAACTCAGGGGTCTTCAAAACTTGTTTTGAGGGAGGTAATCGCTCACAGCAGAGCTGTGAGATTGTAGTTGACTGTGATAAAAAACGTTTATTTCTGTATTTTTTTTCTGCTATCAGGGTTAGTTATCCTTTGCTAATGGGAGCAATCCTTTGCTAAAAGTGTGTTTTTTACAAAGATTTGATGCTATAACTTTTCAGTTTATCAATTTTTAACTGTCATAACTTTTTCTGTGTTTCTTATAGGCACAGTACGTTTTCATATTATAGTAAATTACTTGAAAAGTATTTCCAAGTTGCTAGTTTATTTGCTAGTGTGTTAAACATGTCTGATTCAGAGGAAGATATCTGTGCTATATGTGCTAAAGCCAAAGTGGAGCCCAATAGAAATTTATGTACTAACTGCATTGATGCTACTTTAAATAAAAGTCAATCTGTACAAATTGAACATATTTCACCAAACAACGAGGGGAGAGTTATGCCGACTAACTCGCCTCACGTGTCAGTACCTGCATCTCCCGCTCGGGAGGTGCGTGATATTGTAGCGCCGAGTACATCTGGGCGGCCATTACAAATCACATTACAGGATATGGCTACTGTTATGACTGAAGTTTTGGCTAAATTACCAGAACTAAGAGGTAAGCGTGATCACTCTGGGGTGAGAACAGAGTGCGCTGATAATATTAGGGCCATGTCAGACACTGCGTCACAGTTTGCAGAACATGAGGACGGAGAGCTTCATTCTGCGGGTGACGGTTCTGATCCAAACAGACTGGATTCAGATATTTCAAATTTTAAATTTAAGCTGGAAAACCTCCGTGTATTACTAGGGGAGGTGTTAGCGGCTCTGAATGATTGTAACACAGTTGCAATACCAGAGAAAATGTGTAGGTTGGATAAATATTTTGCGGTACCGTCGAGTACTGACGTTTTTCCTATACCTAAGAGACTTACTGAAATTGTTACTAAGGAGTGGGATAGACCCGGTGTGCCGTTCTCACCCCCTCCAATATTTAGAAAGATGTTTCCAATAGACGCCACCACACGGGACTTATGGCAAACGGTCCCTAAGGTGGAGGGAGCAGTTTCTACTTTAGCTAAGCGTACCACTATCCCGGTGGAGGATAGCTGTGCCTTTTCAGATCCAATGGATAAAAAGTTAGAGGGTTACCTTAAGAAAATGTTTGTTCAACAAGGTTTTATATTGCAACCTCTTGCATGCATTGCGCCTGTCACGGCTGCAGCAGCATTTTGGTTTGAGTCTCTGGAAGAGACACTTGAATCAGCTCCATTAGATGAGATTACACACAAGCTTAAAGCCCTTAAGTTAGCTAACTCATTTTTTTCGGATGCCGTAGTACATTTAACTAAACTTACGGCTAAGAATTCCGGATTCGCCATTCAGGCGCGCAGAGCACTGTGGCTAAAATCCTGGTCAGCTGATGTTACTTCTAAATCTAAATTGCTTAATATACCTTTCAAAGGGCAGACCTTATTCGGGCCCGGGTTGAAAGAAATTATCGCTGACATTACAGGAGGTAAAGGCCATGCCCTACCTCAAGACAGAGCCAAACCTAAGGCTAGACAGTCTAATTTTCGTTCCTTTCGTAATTTCAAAGCAGGAGCAGCATCAACTTCCTCTGCACCAAAACAGGAAGGAGCTTTTGCTCGCTACAGACAAGGCTGGAGACCTAACCAGTCCTGGAACAAGGGCAAGCAGGCCAGGAAACCTGCTGCTGCCCCTAAGACAGCATGAATCGAGGGCCCCCGATCCGGGAACGGATCTAGTGGGGGGCAGACTTTCTCTCTTCGCCCAGGCTTGGGCAAGAGATGTCCAGGATCCCTGGGCGTTAGAGATCATATCTCAGGGATACCTTCTGGACTTCAAATTCTCTCCCCCAAGAGGGAGATTTCATCTGTCAAGGTTGTCAACAAACCAAATAAAGAAAGAGGCGTTTCTATGCTGCGTACAAGATCTTTTATTAATGGGAGTGATCCATCCGGTTCCGCGGTCGGAACAAGGACAAGGGTTTTACTCAAATCTGTTTGTGGTTCCCAAAAAAGAGGGAACTTTCAGGCCAATCTTGGATTTAAAGATCCTAAACAAATTCCTAAGAGTTCCATCGATCCAAAAGGGTCAGTACATGACCACAGTGGATTTAAAGGATGCTTACCTTCACATACCGATTCACAAAGATCATTACCGGTATCTAAGGTTTGCCTTTCTAGACAGGCATTACCAGTTTGTAGCTCTTCCATTCGGATTGGCTACGGCTCCAAGAATCTTCACAAAGGTTCTGGGTGCTCTTCTGGCGGTACTAAGACCGCAAGGAATTTCGGTAGCTCCGTACCTAGACGACATTCTGATACAAGCTTCAAGCTTTCAAACTGCCAAGTCTCATACAGAGTTAGTACTGGCATTTCTAAGGTCGCATGGATGGAAGGTGAACGAAAAGAAGAGTTCTCTCTTTCCACTCACAAGAGTTCCCTTCTTGGGGACTCTTATAGATTCTGTAGAAATGAAGATTTACCTGACAGAAGACAGGTTAACAAAGCTTCAAAATGCATGCCGTGTCCTTCATTCCATTCAACACCCGTCAGTAGCCCAATGCATGGAGGTGATCGGCTTAATGGTAGCGGCAATGGACATAGTACCCTTTGCACGCCTACATCTCAGACCGCTGCAATTGTGCATGCTAAGTCAGTGGAATGGGGATTACTCAGACTTGTCCCCTACTCTGAATCTGGATCAAGAGACCAGAAATTCTCTTCTATGGTGGCTTTCTCGGCCACATCTGTCCAGGGGGATGCCATTCAGCAGGCCGGACTGGACAATTGTAACAACAGACGCCAGCCTACTAGGTTGGGGCGCTGTCTGGAATTCTCTGAAGGCTCAGGGACAATGGAATCAGGAGGAGAGTCTCCTACCAATAAACATTCTGGAATTGAGAGCAGTTCTCAATGCCCTTCTGGCTTGGCCCCAGTTAACAACTCAGGGGTTCATCAGGTTTCAGTCGGACAACATCACGACTGTAGCTTACATCAACCATCAGGGAGGGACAAGAAGCTCCCTAGCAATGATGGAAGTATCAAAGATAATTCGCTGGGCAGAGTCTCACTCTTGCCACCTGTCAGCAATCCACATCCCGGGAGTGGAGAACTGGGAGGCGGATTTCTTAAGTCGTCAGACTTTTCATTCCGGGGGAGTGGGAACTTCATCCGGTGGTCTTTGCCCAAATACTTCGACGTTGGGGCAAACCAGAGATAGACCTCATGGCGTCTCGACAGAATGCCAAGCTTCCTCGTTACGGGTCCAGATCCAGGGATCCGGGAGCGGTTCTGATAGATGCTTTGACAGCACCTTGGACCTTCGGGATGGCTTATGTGTTTCCACCCTTCCCGATGCTTCCTCGATTGATTGCCAGAATCAAACAGGAGAGAGCATCAGTGATTCTAATAGCGCCTGCATGGCCACGCAGGACTTGGTATGCAGATCTAGAGGACATGTCATCCTGTCCACCTTGGTCTCTACCTCTGAAACAGGACCTTCTGATCCAGGGTCCCTTCAAACATCAAAATCTAATTTCTCTGAAGCTGACTGCTTGGAAATTGAACGCTTGATTTTATCAAAACGTGGTTTTTCTGAGTCAGTTATTGATACCTTAATACAGGCTAGGAAGCCTGTTACCAGAAAGATTTACCATAAGATATGGCGCAAATACTTATATTGGTGCGAATCCAAGAGTTACTCATGGAGTAAGGTTAGGATTCCGAGGATATTGTCTTTTCTACAAGAAGGTTTAGAAAAGGGTTTATCCGCTAGTTCCTTAAAGGGACAGATTTCAGCTCTGTCCATTCTTTTACACAAACGTCTGTCAGAAGTTCCGGACGTTCAAGCTTTTTGTCAGGCTTTAGCTAGGATCAAGCCTGTGTTTAAAACTGTTGCTCCACCATGGAGTTTGAACTTAGTTCTTAATGTTTTACAGGGTGTTCCGTTTGAACCCCTTCATTCCATTGATATCAAGCTGTTATCTTGGAAAGTTCTGTTTTTAATGGCGATTTCCTCGGCTCGAAGAGTCTCTGAGTTATCTGCCTTACATTGTGATTCTCCTTATCTGATTTTTCATTCAGACAAGGTAGTTCTGCGTACTAAACCTGGGTTCCTACCTAAGGTGGTCACTAACAGGAATATCAATCAAGAGATTGTGGTTCCATCTTTGTGTCCTAATCCTTCTTCGAAGAAGGAACGTCTGCTACACAATCTAGATGTAGTCCGTGCCCTGAAATTTTATCTACAGGCAACTAAGGATTTTCGACAAACGTCTTCCCTGTTTGTCGTTTATTCTGGTCAGAGGAGAGGTCAAAAAGCTTCGGCTACCTCTCTCTCGTTTTGGCTTCGTAGCATAATACGGTTAGCCTATGAGACTGCTGGACAGCAGCCTCCTGAAAGAATTACAGCACATTCTACTAGAGCTGTGGCTTCCACTTGGGCCTTTAAGAATGAGGCTTCTGTTGAACAGATTTGCAAGGCTGCAACTTGGTCTTCTCTTCATACTTTTTCCAAATTTTACAAATTTGACACTTTTGCTTCTTCGGAGGCTGTTTTTGGGAGAAAGGTTCTTCAGGCAGTGGTTCCTTCCGTATAAAGAGCCTGCCTGTCCCTCCCGTCATCTGTGTACTTTAGCTTTGGTATTGGTATCCCAGAAGTAATGATGACCCGTGGACTGACCACACTTAACAGGAGAAAACAAAATTTATGCTTACCTGATAAATTCCTTTCTCCTGTAGTGTGGTCAGTCCACGGCCCGCCCTGTTTTTTATGGCAGGTAAAAAAAATTTAAATTATACTCCAGTCACCACTACACCCTTTGGCTTCTCCTTTCTCGTTGGTCCTTGGTCGAATGACTGGAGGTGACGTAGAGGGGAGGAGCTATATAGCAGCTCTGCTGGGTGAATCCTCTTGCACTTCCTGTTGGGGAGGAGTTAATATCCCAGAAGTAATGATGACCCGTGGACTGACCACACTACAGGAGAAAGGAATTTATCAGGTAAGCATAAATTTTGTTATCTTGAAAGGTTTTGTTTCTTCTGCTCGCAGAGTTTCCAAACTTTCGGCTCTGCAGTGTGATTCCCCTTACCTTATTTTTCATGCTGATAAGGCGGTCCTTCCTACTAAGCTAGGGTTTCTCCCTAAGATAGTGTCTGATCGCAATATTAATCAGGAAATTGTTGTTTCTTCTTTCAAGAAAGAATGTCTTTTGCTACTAAAGATTTTCGGCAGACTTCTGCCCTGTTTGTTATTTCGTCTGGTAAGCGTAGGGGTCAGAAGGCCACTTCTACCTCTCTTTCTTTCTGGTTGAGAAGTGTTATCTGCTCAGCTTATGAGGCAGCTGGACAGCAGCCGCCTGAGAGAATTACGGCTCATTCTACTAGAGCTGTTTCATCTTTATGAGCTTTCAAAAATGAAGCTTCTGTGGAGCAAATCTGTAAGGCGGCCACTTGGTCCTCTTTACATACCTTTTCCAAGTTATACAAATTTTATACTTTTGCCTCAGCTGAGGCTTCTTTTGGGAGAAAGGTTCTTCAAACGCTGGTGACTTCAGTTTAGGTCTGGTGTCTTGTTTACCCTCCCTATTCATTCTGTGTCTTCTAGCTTGGGTATTGGTTCCCACTAGTAATTAGAATGTTTAATGGACTCCCTATGCCATAGGAAAGAAAACAAAATGTATGCTTACCTGATAAATTTCTTTCCGGGCATAGAGAGTCCACGACCCACCCTTGTTTAATTTCAGACAGTTTTTTTTTGTACAAACCTCAGGCACCTCTATATCCTTGTTACTTCTTTTTCCGTTCGCTTCAGCCGAATGACTGGGGGTTATGGGTAAGGGAAGTGATACTTAACAGCTTTGCTGCGGTGCTCTTTGTTGCCTCCTGCTGTCCAGGAGTGAATATCCCACTAGTAATTAGAATGTTTTGTGGACTCTCTATGCCCGGAAATAATTTTATCAAGTAAGCATAAATTTAGTTATTGTGGTTTCTTGAACATACTCAGTAGGACCAGGTACCTTGTAACGTTTGCTTATAAAAAGATTGTACACATTTAGACTATGGAAGTGAATTGGAATGAAAGTTTCATTTTGACTTGAGTCCATAGTGCATAGTAAAACAACTTTGCAATATACTTTTACTATTTTATTTGCCCTCTCTTCCTGTAATTTAAAGGGATATGAAACGCACACATTTTCTTTTGTGATTCAGACAGATTATACCATTTTTAAACATTTCCAATTGACTTCTATTATCAAATTTGCTTCATTTCTATGTTGTGTTGAAGAGATACCTTGGTAGGCATCTGGAGCACTACAAGGTAGGAAATAGTGTTGCCATTAGTACTCTTGCAAGTAGATAACATTCTTGCAAAACGACTGCAATATATAGTGCTCCAGCATATGGCCCTGCTTTTCAACAAAAGATACCAAGAGAACAAAGAAAAAATTATAATAAAAGTAAATTAGAAAGTTGTTTAAAAGTGCATTCTCTGACTCACAAAATAAACATTTTGCATTTCATATCCTTTAAACTTTATAAACACTCTTTTTTTTTTTTAAAAAAACAACCACCTTTTCTTTACGGTAAACAGACTGCCGGTACCTCCGCCTGTATCTTTTGTATTTTGCATATAGATGACTAATCCGGCTTCCTCCAATCATTGCATGCCCCACGAGGTTGGTGTCAATGGGGGTACGCAACAATTGGAGGATGCTGGATTAGTCATCGATCTGCAAAATGCAGAAGAAAATGCGGGGGCGGAGGATCAGCGGTATGATTACCGTCCCAAAAAGGTAAGTATTTTGTTTTTTTTAATAAAAAAGCGTGTTTGTAAAATTTAATGAATTAAAGTGCCCCTGTTTTTTTAAGATTATTTTTAGATACTGGGCTTTATTTGATTAAACTTGACAATCACTTTTAAGTATGAAATCAATCTAGTGAGTCTAACCTTGCTTCTTATGTATTCCTAATTTTCATTTTCTCATCATTTCTGCTGATGCCAAACCATATAGATTTTGTTAATAAAATGATGGTGGCAAGCCCTGATGGTTCCAAATAAGGAAATTGGTTAGTGGAGTTTGAACATTGAAAAATTGCAGCAATCAGGCGGTTAATATGTTCTAATAATGTTCAGGTGCTGCAATGTTAATCTATTGAAAGACTGTTGTAATTCAAATGTGCTTGCTGTCCTTTGAAAGACTGTTGTAATTCAAATGTGTTTGCTGTCCCTTTAAAATATATTTTGCTTTTGATCAATTGTAGGATGAAGCTGAAAAAACAGCTGTCACAGCACAGGCTGCTGCAGATAAAAGTCCCAAAGCAAAATGTGATGTCAAAAGAGAAGTAAAAAAAAATGAGAATGAAGCTCCTGTATCTGACACAAAACAAGAATGCACAGCGGTCCCCAAAGAACAAGAAAAATTGGATATAAAAACTGAACAGAAAACAGAAATCAAAGAGGTAAATATAGAAAAGCTATGATAAATCAGTAAATATGGTTGCATACTTTGAATATGTTTTTAAATTCTATCGGAATCGAGACACTTAATGGACATAAAATTTTTTTTATATATATATTTTCTATCAGGAATTGTGCTCTGCTTTGCCTAAGATCTACATACAAAATGTTTTAAAAGCTTTTAAAAATGTGACTATTACCATTTAGTAGATTACTAAAAAAATATGTGAAGTATATTTACCTTTCACACTTAATTGTGGCTGAGTGTTTACTACAAGGGTATTCTTAAAAAAAGCTGTTTGTTGAAACGTACATCGGATAGTAGCATCATACCTCACAAAAATGGGCGGACTACAACTGGACTGTTAACTAAACAGACACTGAGGTTCTTTATATGCAGCTAAGACTCCTAGTCTTACAGGTGTTTAACTCCTACAGTTTCATACAGTTATATATTCGCTTTTCTTTTTTTGTTTTGTAAATCACTAGTTAGTAAGACTTGATTTAAAGTAGGGTTTTCTACAGAAGACTCATTTTTAGAATAATAACTTTCCAGATTATTTTTCCAAGTTTCCCATGGTTCCTACTTTGTAAATGTAATCAATCTGGACTATCCTTCCTCTTGTTAAACAAGGCAAATCTATGTCCACCATAGAAGTATGCACTTTCATATCCTTAGTCACAGGAAGTGTCATCGGTTTCTCATATTTGCCTTCCTGGACTTTAAAGGGACATTGTACACAAGATTTTTCTTTGAATAATTCTTTTGTTGATGATCCGTTTTATATAGCCCAACTGGGTGTTTTTGTAAAAATTTATATTTCTTTCTAATCACAAGGTGAGTCCACGGATCATCTAATTACTATTGTGAATATCACTCCTGCCCAGCAGGAGGCGGCAAAGAGCACCACAGCAAAGCTGTTAAATATCATCTCCCTTCCCTCCAACCCTAGTCATTCTCTTCTAGCAAGATTTTGTTTTTAAGTAGTGCAAGATTGTTCTGCTTTGTCCTAGGGTGTAGCCGTAGTCCATATCAGTCTCTTCAGTAGAGCAGTGGTGGCTTTTAAGCAATGGGAACTTGTGGGGTACAATCTTTACTGCGCCTACCATGTATTTAATGCTGCCCTATCTTTGCAAGCCTGAGTAAGATTACTCAGTCTTTGCTTTCTTCCACAGGTCCATGTGAGGGTAATGGCCTCTGAAACCTAGTGAGCTGCCTGGCAGAAGTCTAAGGTAAGTGCTAACTTTATTTTTTCTGGAAACGCATATACAGAAAGAAAGATGGCACTTTAAAATATGTTTATGGGACGAGACATTCTATTGCTAGGGGGATCATATTTTTTATTGGCAGTATTAGCAGGCACTGGGGACGAGGAGACTTTATTGCTCCATATGTGGTGTTTTTATTGTTATTTTACTCCTGGCGGCTTTAGAATACATTTAGCCAACCGGGAGCTTCATTTTGTAACGCCCATGATGGGCGGGGTTAACTGATTCAGCAATTCCTGTTGCGTGCCTTTTTCCTTATACTCTTCCTGTGTTCCCGAGCGGAGATAACTTTTGTCACAGTTGAGAGACGGTGCTACGGTTACCGGACTGCATTTTGAGTCTGGATTATCTAATTGAACTTTCACTCCGTTATCAGTAAGGCAGGTAAGCACTTCAGCAAGGCTAAAGCTGAGGTGTAGAGGTTGTCCGGAGTGTTTTGCATGACAGTTTCTTCTTGCAGAAAAATAAAGAATTTAACATTTAAAGGAACAGTAACGTTTTTTTTTTGGTGGGGGTTAATTTCTAAATAATATATTCATCTATTTGGTTCATTTGTGAATAAAGATGGACCAAGAGGCCCTGCAGGATGTTACATGTTCTTTATGTTTTGATGCTAACGTGGAACCACCAATCCCTTTCTGTTCCTCATGTATTGAGAAAACTTTACGTTACAGGGATAGACTTTTTTCTGAGCCAACATTGTCTAAGACGGATGCTATTCAGGAGTCTTCTGACAATGCTCAAGATATGCCGTAGCTTTCTCCTCAAGTGTCCCAAAATTTATCGTCCACACATGCAGTGCCCTGCGCTTCCTCTCTTACTCCGCGTGGAGTTATGTTGCAAGACATCGCTTCCCTCATGTCCTCTGCGGTATCTGATGCGTTGTCTGCTTTTTCCATGCTGCACGGAAAACGCAAGAGGAAATGTAAAGAATCAGTGAGTAAGGTTTTTGATACAGTTGTGGCTATCTCACATGTTCCCTCCCAGAAATTTGAGGAGGAGGATACTTCGGTAGCATCTGAGGGTGAAATCTCTGACTCAGACAGTGTAATTCCTTCTTCTGATACTGAAGTTATATCCTTCAGGTTTAAGCTGGAACACGTCCGTTTGTTACTTAAGGAGGTTTTGGCTACCTTGGATGACTCCGACACTACTGTTGTAGTTAATCCTAAGAAGTCTAGTAAGCTTAAAGGGACAGTCTAGGCCAAAATAAACTTTCATGATTCAGATAGAGCATGTAATTTTAAACAATTTTCCAATTTACTTTTATCACCAATTTTGCTTTGTTCTTTTGATATTCTTAGTTGAAAGCTTAACCTAGGAGGTTCATATGCTAATTTCTTAGACCTTGAAGCCCACCTCTTTCAGATTGCATTTTAACAGTTTTTCAACACTAGAGGGTGTTAGTTCATGTATTTCATATAGATAACACTGTGCTCGTGCACGAGAAGTTATCTGGGAGCAGGCACTGATTGGCTAGACTGCAAGTCTGTCAAAAGAACTGAAAAAAGGGGCAGTTTGCAGAGGCTTAGATACAAGATAATCACAGAGGTTAAAAGTATATTATTATAACTGTGTGTTGGTTATGCAAAACTGGGAAATGGGTAATAAAGGGATTATCTATCTTTTAAAACAATAAAAATTCTGGTGTAGACTGTCCCTTTAACAAATATTTTGGTGTACCTTCCATGGTGGAGGTTTTTCCTGTACCAGACCGGGCTACAGAGATTATTGCTAGGGAATGGGAGAGACCGGGTATCCCTTTTTCTCCATCCCCCTATTTTTAAGAAGATGTTTCCTATTGCAGATTCGATCAAGGAACCTTGGCAGACGGTCCCTTAGGTAGAAGGGTCAATCTCCACTTTAGCCCAGAAGACCACTATTCCCATAGAGGATAGTTGTTCCTTTAAAGGCTCGATTGATAAGAAGTTAGGGGGTTTGCTCAAAAAGATGTATGTACTGCAAAGTTTACAATGGCAACCTGCGGTGTGTATTGCTACCGTCAATAGTGCCGCGGTATACTGGTTTGATGCGTTGTCTGATTCTATTCTCACAGACACTTCCCCTTTAAGAGATCCAGGATAGGATCAAGGGCCTTAAGTTGGCCAATTCCTTTATTACGGGTGCTTCCCTACAAGTTATTAAGCTGGGAGCAAAGATTTCCGGGTTTGTTGTACTGGCTTGCAGAGCTTTATGGTTAAAATCCTGGTCTGCGGATGTGTCATCTAAGCTTCTGGCGATTCCTTACAAGGGTAAGACCTTATTTGGGCCGGGATTGGCGGAAATTATTTCTGACATTAACGGAGAAAAGGGTAATTTCCTCCTTCAGGATAAGAGGAATAAGCAGAAGGTACGTCAGAGTAATTTTCGTTCCTTTCGAAACTTCAAGGGTAAGCCCTCCTCTCCCTCTACCAAGCAGGAACAGTCCAAGCCTTCCTGGAGGCCCAACCAGTCTTGGAACAAGGGAAAGCAATCTAAGAAGCCCGCAATTGACTCGGTCAGCATGAAGGGTCTACCCCAATCCGGGACCGGATCTTGTGGGGGGCAGACTTCCTTTCTTTGCTCAGGTTTGGGTTCGGCACGTTCCGGATTCCTGGGCGGTGGACATCGTGTCCCAGGAATACAAACTAGAGTTCAAGACCTTTCCTCCCAGGGTCAGGTTTCTACTCTCAAGATTATCTGTAGACCAGATAAAGAGAGGCGTTCTTACACTGTGTTCGGGACCTTTCCAATCTGGGGATGATAGTTCCTGTTCCAATGCAGGAACAGGGTCTAGGATTTTACTCCAATCTGTTTGTGGTTCCCAAGAAGGAGGGAACTTTCAGACCAATTTTAGATCTCAAAAGTCTAAACAAATTCCTCAGAGTACCGTCCTTCAAGATGGAAACTGTTCGTTCCATTCTTCCCTTAGTTCAAGAGGGTCAATTTATGACAATGGTAGATTTAAAGGACACGTACCTGCATGTTTGTCATACTCTGCAAGGGAGCAGGTTCAGGCGTAAGGAGCTGTTGTGCAGAGGTGTCAGGTTTTGGGGTTAATGTTGTGTTTTGTCTGCGTGAGTCTTTCCTTTTAGGCATAATTAAACAGGTACAAGGTTTTAGGAAATAAAGGAAATGGTTTTATTTATAGGATAAAGCAATGCAGAGATATGCAATTAGATAAGACAAAGTCTATAAGTTGTTGTATTAGGCAGGATACTTGCATATGCTCTAGACTGGAACAGTGAAATTACATGCAGGAAAGCAGAGCTTTGTAATAACAAGCAGGATACTTGCATATGCTGTAGAACTGGAATGTGTAATTACACTCAGGAAGGCAGAGCTTTGTAATAACAAGCAGGATACTTGCATATGCTGTAGAACTGGTACTTTAAGGAAACTTGCATAAACTGCAAACTGGTACTTTGTAGAAACAAACAGGATATTTGCATAGACTGCAATTGGAACTTTGTAGTATCAGGAAACAAGCAAGCAAAAGTACCCGAATCAGTCCTTAGGAAATAAAGTTTTAGGCAAGTTCAATTGCCAGGAATTCAGTCCAAAAATGAAACACAGTACCAAGGAATTATCCAGAAGAGAAGTCAGTAATTGAAACAGAAGTCAGGAACTAGTAAATCCAACATAACTGTATTTCACACTGGAAACAGGAGCAGAGTGTTTCAGAGTATCACTCTTAATGTGAAAGCACCAAATTGCAAACAAAGCTCCCAGATAAAGCAGGCTGCTGATTAAATGATTTATTTCAGCTGACAAGCAGGTGGAGCCAAAGTTGCAGCAAACAGAAAAACACAATATTCCTTTCCTGTGATCAAGCCATCTGGTGGCTTAGTGGTAAAACAACAGGCTGGGAAATAACAGCTGCAGAAATAGAGACAGGTCCCAGGTTCAATTCCAGGCTGAACCCTGACAGTACCCCCTCCTCAAGGACGACCTCTGGGCGGACTTGGCATTCTCATATAACTCCAAATCTTTGATGCGTACCAAAGTGCCATCAGAGGCATATGCACAATCAGAGGGTTTTTTCTTTTTTGAAGGGCTCTTCAGGAGAGGATTCTGGGGACTGGAATTAGTATAGAGGGCCCCAACAGGACTCATCTTTGGTTTCAGTGCAGTTCTAGGCTTGTAGGTTCTGGAGAGGTGGGTCTGAGGTAGAGGTGGTAAAGGACCTTTTGATCGCACAGCAGTTTGAAGCACTGTCCCTCCAGTGTCAGAATCAGTATCATCTTCAATGGTAGAATAGTTAGACATCTCCTCTGGAAAGCACAAAGATAAGAATGTAGCTGGATCTGGTAGGAGAATCTCTGGATTCATAGTACTAGGATTCTGTGGATGACATGTTAGCACTTCACAGGAATCAGAGTCTTTGAAAGGTGCAGTCCTAGGCTGATCAAATTGGGGATGTAAAATAGAACCCATACAGAGCTCATCTCCAGACGAATCTGAAGTGGGATCACAGTTTGACTTCCTCTCTGTAGCCTGTCCATTTGATAACTCAGGATTTAGTGGTGGAGACCGCGGAACAGACTTCTTTGGGGGTCTCACTGGACAATAGGATATTACATGCCCAGTAGCTCCACAATAAAAACATAAGCCATTATTTCTCCTTCTGGCCATTTCATCAGTGGTAAGAGGGGTTGAAATCCTCCTTTTAATTGATAAGGATACAGCCTTTGGGGTAGCGGGCACAGGAGTAGGAGTGCCTAAGCCAAAAAATTTTTTATTGAAAAAGTCTTTCAGGCTATCCTGTAAAGTCTAGAATCCCGCAGTGAAATCTTGGATAAGTGACTTCAATGCATCCGGAAGAGATTTTAGAAGTTGGTTAAGTTGTAGTAGATGAGAGTCTACAGACAAAATTCTCTCTGACACTTCAGTCAAAGAGTGAATCACCTCTGCAAGCTCCAATTTAAGGCTTTCACATTCTGTCATACTCTGCAAGGGAGCAGGTTCAGGAGTAAGGAGCTGTTGTGCAGAGGTGTCAGGTTTTGGGGTTAATGTTGTGTTTTGTCTGCGTGAGTCTTTCCTTTTAGGCATAATTAAACAGGTACAAGGTTTTAGGAAATAAACGAGATGGTTTTATTTATAGGATAAAGCAATGCAGAGATATGGAATTAGATAAGACAAAGTCTATAAGTTGTTGTATTAGGCAGGAATACAGTTCTTTATAATAACAGGCAGGATACTTGCATATGCTCTAGACTGGAACGGTGAAATTACATGCAGGAAAGCAGAGCTTTGTAATAACAAGCAGGATACTTGCATATGCTGTAGAACTGGAATGTGTAATTACACTCAGGAAGGCAGAGCTTTGTAATAACAAGCAGGATACTTGCATATGCTGTAGAACTGGTACTTTAAGGAAACTTGCATAAACTGCAAACTGGTACTTTGTAGAAACAAACAGGATATTTGCATAAGCTGCAATTGGAACTTTGTAGTATCAGGAAACAAGCAAGCAAAAGTACCTGAATCAGTCCTTAGGAAATAAAGTTTTAGGCAAGTTCAATTGCCAGGAATTCAGTCCAAAAATGAAACACAGTACCAAGGAATTATCCAGAAGAGAAGTCAGTAATTGAAACAGAAGCCAGGAACTAGGAAATCCAACATAACTGTATTTCACACTGGAAACAGGAGCAGAGAGTGTTTCAGAGTATCACTCTTAATGTGAAAGCACCAAATTGCAAACAAAGCTCCCAGATAAAACAGGCTGCTGATTAAATGATTTATTTCAGCTGACAAGCAGGTGGAGCCAGAGAGCCAAAGTTGCAGCAAACAGAAAAACACAATATTCCTTTCCTGTGATCAAGCCATCTGGTGGCTTAGTGGTAAAACAGGCTGGGAAATAACAGCTGCAGAAATAGAGACAGGTCCCAGGTTCAATTCCAGGCTGAACCCTGACAATGTTCCCATCCACAGGGATCATTACAAGTTTCTGAGGTTTGCATTTCTAGGCAAACACTTCCAGTTTGTGGCTCTTCCATTCAGTCTTGCCACTGCTCCCAGAATTTTTTCAAAGGTTCTGGTATCCCTGTTGTTGGTGCTCCGGTTGCGGGGCATTGCACTGGTGCCTTATCTAGATGACATTCTAGTGGACATTATGCAACTTGTAAGTATACTGCACCATATTTACTGGGCTTTAATACATACAACAAGCCTTTTTCTCTTTATTATCAGAGAAATCTACATTTTCCAGTGACCAGCGCCATCTACCATTGTTTTTTCTATCTGAATCATGAATGTTTAATTTTGACTAGGCTATCCCTTTAAGGTTCTTCAGCAGGCTCCGTTTGAGCCATGCATTCCTTAGATATTAAATTGTTATCTTGGAAGGTTTTGTTTCTTGTTGCTATTTCATCTGCTCGTAGAGTTTCAGAGCTCTCAGCATTACAGTAGGAGTCTCCTTGCCTTATTTTTCATTTGGATAAGGTAGTTTTGCGTACTAAGTTAGGGTTTTTCCCTAAAGTGGTTTCAGATCGATACATTAATCAGGAGATTGTTGTTCCTTTTTTTTATGTCCTAATCCTCCTCCTCATAAGGAACTTCTGCTGCACAACCTAGACGTGGTGCGTGCATTGAAATTCTATTTACAGGCGACTAAGCATTTTCGTTCATAAAAGGGAGAAAGAAAAAGGGTCATAGTATGGCACACTTGTGGGGAGATAATCAATGCAATTTATAAAATGTGTATAATGTAGTGATTTAAACTTAACATTTACATAATTCCTTATATTAAAAAGGGGTAGGGTTATCTACCACCAAGATTAAATATATAAAACCGTGTCAAAATGACAATGACACACAAGCTCCTCTCAAAAATCGGTACAGTGATCGGTCTGTTTCGATTGGCAGTCCCGCTTAGCAAAGTACTATGGTTGCTATTGTGTTAACAGACTACGTGGTAATATCTGTGTATCAGGCTAGGTAATCGCTATTACACTTTTTCAGGTTCAATTAGCATAGGTTATAGAGAGTAAACCATCTAGTGCATCCTGCACAATAATATTATTCTATACGTTCACAATATTAAAATGTGTTCCCAAGTGGTCTGACCGGTGTCATGCAATTCCTTATTGGTAATAAGTGTCCTAAGCACACTAGGTTCTATATTGTCAGTTACCTTGTTATAGCAGACAATTGTGCCAGCAGGCAAAACGACTACAGCTAAAGTTTAGGAAACTATAGGTACTAAAATAAGTACTATATAAATATCATGCCATTACCGTCAAGTGTATACAGGCTATTCGAGATAGATAGATTATAGCACTACCAAGTGCAGATGGTCATTAACCCAGAACCCATATAACACAGTCTGTTAGAACAAATGTTAGAGGAGCCAACACATAAAACTAACAATATCATTCAATTAATAAACTTAGTCCTATATTGAAGCAAATAGCAAATGCCTTAGAGGCCAACAATTAAGCTAAGGAATGAGAGCTAGCAAAGAGGAGCAGTATGAACGTCTGACGCGCGTTTCGCAACTGCTTTTTCAGAGGCGCCCGGATCCATCTCCACACACAGTATTTAAAGGATCATGGCCAATCCTGTGTCAGTTTGTATTTTTGCTTGACTAAGGATTTTCGTCAGTCTTCTGCTCTGTTTGTGGTTTTCTCGGGGAAACTCAAGGGGCAGAAGGCTACAGCTACTTCTCTCTCTTTGTGGCTTATGAGTATCATTCACTTGACTTATGAAACAATTGGACAGCAGCCGCCTGAGAGTTATGGCTCATTCTAAGAGGGCTGTTTCCTCTTCCTGGGCATTCAAAAATGAAGCTTCTGTGGAACAGATTTGCAAGGCTGCAACTTGGTCCTCTCTTCACACTTTTTCTAAATTCTATAAATTTGATACTTTTGCCTCGGCTGAGGCTTCTTTTGGGAGAAAGGTTCTTCAAGCAGTGGTGCCTTCTGTTTAGGTTCCCTGTTTTGTCCCTCCCTGATCATCTGTGTCCTCTAGCTTATGTATTGATTCCCAATACTAATTAGATGATCCGTAGACTCACTGTGTCATTAGAAAGAGAACAAAATTTATGCTTACCTGATAAATGTTATTTATTTCTCGATGGTGAGTCCACAGCCCGCCCTATTTTTAAGACAGGTTTTTTTGTTATGTTATAAACCTCAGACACCTCTGCACCTTGTTGGTTCCTTTCTCTCCTTTACTTCGGTCGAATGACTGGGGTTGGAGGGAAGGGAGGTGATATTTAACAGCTTTGCTGTGGTGCTCTGTAGCCTCCTGCTGGGCAGGAGTGATATTCCCAATAGTAATTAGATGATCCGTGGACTCACCATGTCAAGAAATAAATACATTTATCAAGCAAGCATACATTTTGTTTTTCCTTATTTTTAAATATTGTGCTGATTTTTCAGACTCCTAATTAAGCCTTAATGTTTTAGATGTCTACTGATGTCTACAGACTCCTGATTGTGTAATGGGTCTTTTCATATGCAGAGGAGGGGAGGGGGTTGTATCTGCTTCAGTATCTGTGCATATTCTTCTTTATAGTAGTTACTATTACATGCAGTTATATGAAAATTGGTTTAAACTATCCTCTTTTGTCTGTATACAAAGCACACAGTATTATATTGGTTCAATACCTGGACGATATCTTTTATAGGTTCCATCTTTACCTTTTAGCAATATCTTCCCCCAACAATCTATTGTTGTTCCTTTGCAAACACGGTTGGAAAATAAGCGTTCCAAAGAGCTCACTGTCAATGTTTCAGCATTAAATGTTCTTTACATCATTTGTCAAATTGCTCACTTTCAATTTGATACGTATATGATATTCTTTATTTATTTTTTAAAGAGGCTCTATGTATGGAATTATTAGGTCTGATAATTGGAGTATCAGATACCATTTTCTTTTCAGGGAGTGTTTATAGACTCAATTTCAATGAGACTTTCTTTGTCATATCAGAGGAGATCAAAGCTACAGATAGCATGTGTAAATCTACAGTCAATATCTAACCCTATGTGGCTCTATGTATGGAATTACATAGAGGTCTGATAATTGGAGTATCAAATGCCATTCTATTTTCCCATTGCTACATTAGGTCTCTTCAACTTTTCCATAGGACCCTGTTGGATCTTGGAACAAGGTCATCTCTATCATAGTGGACAGATCACCAATCCATTTCTCTAGGAGCAACTTTTGTCTGTCTAACAATGACAATTCTCACAACAGACGCAAGTTTCTCAGGTTGGGGTGCAGTATGGGAGTTAAGGCCAGTAATATGGAGTTTGGTCTCCTGAGGAGGTGAGGTTACCAATTAGTGCATTAGAACTCTGAGATCTTCAGAGCTGGGCTTTCCTGAAAGAAGAGATTTTTTTGTGTGCTTTCTATCAGACAATCTTCAAGCAGGAACACGCAGTTCCTAGTGATGATGGAGGTCTCTGAAATCCTATCTTGGGCAGAGAACAATTCTTTCTGTGATTTATTATCCTAGGTGTGAACAACTGGGAATTGGACTTTCTTCAGTCGACAATCACTTCATCCAGGGCAGTGGTCTCTCCATTTGGATGTCTTCATTCAGATTGTAGAGAAGTGGGGTCTGCCAGAGATAGACTAGATGGCTTCTCATTGAACAGCAAGCTTAACATATACTTTGCAAGATCTAAGAATCCTTAGGCAGAGTTTGTAGATGCTCTAATAACTTCCCTGTCTTTTTTTGTCTTGCATACATCTTCTACCAATTGTTCTGCTTCCAAGAGTGAAAGCTCAAGATCTTATCAGTAGTTCTTATTGTTCCAGCATTGCTAGTAAAGATGTGCAGCTTTCCTCCATGGTCTCTTCTTCTATGTCACATCTTTTGTCTCAGGATCTATTTTATCATCAGGGTCTTGTTGTGTTGTGTAACATGAAATGCATAATTGGTAACTAAAAAAATAAAAATTAAAGGGACACTGAACCCAAATTTTTTCTTTCGTGATTCAGATAGAGCATGCAATTTTAAGCAACTTTCTAATTTACTCCTCTTATCAATTTTCTTCGTACTCTTGTTATCTTTATTTGAAAAAGGCATCTAAGCTCATTTTTGGTTCAGGACCCTTTACAGCATTTGTTTATTGGTGGGTGAATTTATCCACCAATCAGCAAGAACAAACAAGGTTGTTCAACAAAAATGGGCCGGCATCTAAACTTACATTCTTGCTTTTCAAATAAAGATACCAAGAGAATGAAGAAAATTTGATAATAGGAGTAAATTTAGAAAGTTGCTTAAAATTGCATGCTCTATCTGAATCACAAAAGACAAAAATTGGGTTCAGTGTCCCTTTAAAGGATCAGTAAACACCTCGGAATTTCAAAACGTTTTGTGTTGTGCTGCTATGGAGTAACATATCAGCCAATTTGGGCTTAAAGGGACACTGAATCCAAATTTTTTATTTCATGATTCAGATAGAGCATGCACATTTAAGCAACTTTCTAATTTACTCCTATTAACAATTTTTCTTCGTTCTCTTGCTTTCTTTATTTGAAAAAGAAGGCATCTAAGCTATTTTTTGGTTCAGGACCATGGAAAGCACTTGTTTATTGGTGGGTGAATTTATCCACCATTCAGCAAGAACACCACAGTGTGTTCACCAAAAATGGGCCGGCATCTAAACTTACATTCTTGCATTTCAAATAAAGATACCAAGAGAATGAAGAAAATTTGATATTAGGAGTACATTAGAAAGTTGCTTAAAATTGCACACTCTATCTGAATCACGAAAGAAAAAATTTGGGTTCAGTGTCCCTTTAAGGGACATGACACCCAAATGTTGAAGCACTTGAAACTGATGCAGCAGAACTGTAAAAAGCTGACTAGAAAATATCACCTGAACAACATCTTGTAAAAAATGAAGATATTTACCTTAAAACTTCCTAAGTATTCACACCCCCACTGAAAAAAGACTTTAGACCCAGAACTTCCGATGGAGTATGCATGTAGCATGTGCAGACAGTCATGTTGATTCCCTTTTCTTTACTGTGAAATTTCATGAAATTTAACTGAAATCTCATGAGATCACAGTAAACCAATGCGTGAGGTCAGCACTGCTGATGCCGATTGGCTATTGGGGTGTTTGTGTTTTTTACTTGCATGCTTAACAGCAGCTCCAACTGCTCACTGTTGAGCTGAAGAAATTTTGAGGTAAAATATCTTCCCTTTTTACATAGAGATGTTCAGGTGATATTTTCTTGTCGGCTTTTTACTGATATGCTGCATCACTTTTAAGTGATTTAGAATATTAGTATTATGTCCCTTTAAGTCTGCACTCAAGGCTAGTCACTGTCATAAAGTTAGTATACAATACATTGTTTTGCTGTTGTTCTCTGATAAAGCCAATTAGGGAAATATATGTGGCCTTGATGAGTCAGCAGGGTGCATTTCAAGTTCTATGAATTAGAAATTGCTCCATTTTCAACGCTAAATTACATGTAAAGAGGGTGAAAAAATTATGAAAATGTAAAGTGTTTTTATTATTTATTTTGTCCCCTTTCATGTATGTTACAAAGCTGTTTACTACACATAACTAACCATATTATATAAAAATTTCAAGGTGTTAATTGTCCCTTTAATTAGTATATTAAACTATAATAATTTCTATCATGCATATGAAAAAGTGATATTCAAACATAACATTTTTCTTTCCTTTTAAAATGAAAGTAAAAATTAAACTTCTTATGGTCCTGACAGCATGCAATTTTACGAGATTGTAATTTTTCTTCTGTTATTGAGTTTTTACTTTGTTCTTTTGGTGTCCTTTGTTGCAAAGCATACCTAGATAGGCTCAGGAGCAACAATGCACTACTGGGAGTTAGATACAAGGTAATTACTATTACCAATGAGCAGCTAAGCCTCTGTAGACTGCCTCTTTATCTCAGATCTTTTAACGGACTTGCATTTCAGGCAATTTTTGCTTACACACGTGAAGTTATTTAAGAGTCTCAGCACTATGTTAATTATATGAAACATATGAACTAACTAACTAACATGAACTAACGCCCTCTAGCTGTCAAATGCATTCCGATAAGAGGCGGCTTTCAAAGGCTTAGAAATTAGCGTATGAGCCTACCTAGGTTAGACTTTTCAACTAAGAATTCCAAAAGAACAAAGCAAATTTGATGATAAAAGTAAATTAATTTAAAAAAATAAATAAAAATTAAATTTCTCCAACATAGGTGTGTCCGGTCCACGGCGTCATCCTTACTTGTGGGATATTCTCTTCCCCAACAGGAAATGGCAAAGAGCCCAGCAAAGCTGGTCACATGATCCCTCCTAGGCTCCGCCTACCCCAGTCATTCTCTTTGCCGTTGTACAGGCAACATCTCCACGGAGATGGCTTAGAGTTTTTTTAGTGTTTAACTGTAGTTTTTCATTATTCAATCAAGAGTTTGTTATTTTCAAATAGTGCTGGTACGTACTATTTACTCAGAAACAGAAAAGAGATGAAGAATTCTGTTTGTATGAGGAAAATGATTTTAGCAACCGTAACTAAAATCCATGGCTGTTCCACACAGGACTGTTGAGAGCATTAACTTCAGTTGGGGGAACAGTTTGCAGTCTTTGCTGCTTGAGGTATGACACATTCTAACAAGACGATGTAATGCTGGAAGCTGTCATTTTCCCTATGGGATCCGGTAAGCCATGTTTATTACGATTGTAAATAAGGGCTTCACAAGGGCTTATTTAGACTGTAGACATTTTTTGGGCTAAATCGATTGATATTAACACTTATTTAGCCTTGAGGAATCATTTATTCTGGGTATTTTGATATAATAATATCGGCAGGCACTGTTTTAGACACCTTATTCTTTAGGGGCTTTCCCAAAGCATAGGCAGAGTCTCATTTTCGCGCCGGTGTTGCGCACTTGTTTTTGACATGCAGTCGCATGTGAGAGGAGCTCTGATACTTATAAAAGACTTCTGAAGGCATCATTTGGTATCGTATTCCCCTTGGGTTTGGTTGGGTCTCAGCAAAGCAGATACCAGGGACTGTTAAGGGGTTAAAGCTTAAAACGGCTCCGGTTCCGTTATTTTAAGGGTTAAAGCTTCCAAAATTGGTGTGCAATATTTTCAAGGCTTTAAGACACTGTGGTGAAAGTTTGGTGAATTTTGAACAATTCCTTCATGTTTTTTCGCAATTGCAGTAATAAAGTGTGTTCAGTTTAAAATTTAAAGTGACAGTAACGGTTTTATTTCAAAACGTTTTTTGTACTTTCTTATCAAGTTTATGCCTGTTTAACATGTCTGAACTACCAGATAGACTGTGTTCTGAATGTGGGGAAGCCAGAATTCCTATTCATTTAAATAAATGTGATTTATGTGATAATGACAATGATGCCCAAGATGATTCCTCAAGTGAGGGGAGTAAGCATGGTACTGCATCATTCCCTCCTTCGTCTACACGAGTCTTGCCCACTCAGGAGGCCCCTAGTACATCTAGCGCGCCAATACTCCTTACTATGCAACAATTAACGGCTGTAATGGATAATTCTGTCAAAAACATTTTAGCCAAAATGAACCCTGTTCAGCGTAAGCGTGGATGCTCTGTTTTAGTTACTGAAGAGCATGACGACGCTGATATTAATATCTCTGAAGGGCCCCTAACCCAATCTGAGGGGGCCAGGGAGGTTTTGTCTGAGGGAGAAATTACTGATTTAGGGAATATTTCTCAGCAGGCTGAATCTGATGTGATTACTTTTAAATTTAAATTGGAACATCTCCGCATTTTGCTTAAGGAGGTATTATCCACTCTGGATGATTGTGAAAATTTGGTCATCCCAGAGAAACTATGTAAAATGGACAAGTTCCTAGAGGTGCCGGGGCTCCCAGAAGCTTTTCCTATACCCAAGCGGGTGGCGGACATTGTTAATAAAGAATTCTGGGTTTGCTATTGTGGCGCGCAGAGCGCTTTGGTTGAAATCTTGGTCGGCTGATGCGTCTTCCAAGAACAAGCTACTAAACATTCCTTTCAAGGGGAAAACGCTGTTTGGTCCTGACTTGAAAGAGATTATCTCTGATATCACTGGGGGTAAAGGCCATGCCCTTCCTCAGGATCGGCCTTTCAAGGCAAAAAATAGACCTAATTTTCGTCCCTTTCGTAAAAACGGACCAGCCCAAGGTGCTACGTCCTCTAAGCAAGAAGGTTATACTTCCCAGGCCAAGCCAGCTTGGAGACCAATGCAAGGCTGGAACAAGGGAAAGCAGGCAAAGAAACCTGCCACTGCTACCAAGACAGCATGAAATATCGGCCCCCGATCCGGGACCGGATCTGGTGGGGGGCAGACTCTCTCTCTTCGCTCAGGCTTGGGCAAGAGATGTTCTGGATCCTTGGGCGCTAGAAATAGTCTCCCAGGGTTATCTTCTGGAATTCAAGGGACTTCCCCCAAGGGGAAGGTTCCACAGGTCTCAGTTGTCTTCAGACCACATAAAGAGACAGGCGTTCTTACTTTGCGTAGAAGACCTGTTAAAAATGGGAGTGATTCATCCTGTTCCATTGAGAGAACAAGGGATGGGGTTCTACTCCAATCTGTTCATAGTTCCCAAAAAAGAGGGAACATTCAGACCAATCCTAGATCTCAAGATCTTAAACAAATTTCTCAAGGTCCCATCTTTCAAGATGGAAACCATTCGAACTATCCTTCCTTCCATCCAGGAAGGTCAATTCATGACCACGGTGGATTTAAAGGATGCGTATCTACATATTCCTATCCACAAGGAACATCATCGGTTCCTAAGGTTTGCATTCCTGGACAAACATTACCAGTTCGTGGCGCTTCCTTTCGGATTAGCCACTGCTCCAAGGATTTTCACAAAGGTACTAGGGTCCCTTCTAGCTGTGCTAAGACCAAGGGGCATTGCAGTAGTACCTTACCTGGACGACATTCTGATTCAAGCGTCGTCCCTCCCTCGAGCAAAGGCTCACACGGACATCGTCCTGGCCTTTCTCAGATCGCACGGCTGGAAAGTGAACGTGGAAAAGAGTTCTCTATCCCCGTCAACAAGGGTTCCCTTCTTGGGAACAATTATAGACTCCTCAGAAATGAGGATTTTTCTAACAGAGGCCAGAAAGACAAAGCTCCTGGACTCTTGTCGAATACTTCATTCCGTTCCTCTTCCTTCCGTAGCTCAGTGCATGGAAGTGATCGGGTTGATGGTAGCGGCAATGGACATAGTTCCTTTTGCGCGCATTCATCTAAGACCTTACAACTGTGCATGCTCAGTCAGTGGAATGGGGACTATACAGACTTGTCTCCAAAGATACAAGTAAATCAGAGGACCAGAGACTCACTCCGTTGGTGGCTGTCCCTGGACAACCTGTCACGAGGGATGACATTCCACAGACCAGAGTGGGTCATTGTCACGACCGACGCCAGTCTGATGGGCTGGGGCGCGGTCTGGGGATCCCTGAAAGCTCAGGGTCTTTGGTCTCGGGAAGAATCTCTTCTACCGATAAATATTCTGGAACTGAGAGCGATATTCAATGCTCTCAAGGCTTGGCCTCAGCTAGCGAGGACCAAGTTCATACGGTTTCAATCAGACAACATGACGACTGTTGCGTACATCAACCATCAGGGGGGAACAAGGAGTTCCCTAGCGATGGAAGAAGTGACCAAGATCATTCTATGGGCGGAGTCTCACTCCTGCCACCTGTCTGCTATCCACATCCCGGGAGTGGAAAATTGGGAAGCGGATTTTCTGAGTCGTCAGACATTGCATCCGGGGGAGTGGGAACTCCATCCGGAAATCTTTGCCCAAGTCACTCAACTTTGGGGCATTCCAGACATGGATCTGATGGCCTCTCGTCAGAACTTCAAAGTTCCTTGCTACGGGTCCAGATCCAGGGATCCCAAGGCGGCTCTAGTGGATGCACTAGTAGCACCTTGGACCTTCAAACTAGCTTATGTGTTCCCGCCGTTTCCTCTCATCCCCAGGCTGGTAGCCAGGATCAATCAGGAGAGGGCGTCGGTGATCTTGATAGCTCCTGCGTGGCCACGCAGGACTTGGTATGCAGATCTGGTGAATATGTCATCGGCTCCACCTTGGAAGCTACCTTTGAGACGAGACCTTCTTGTTCAGGGTCCGTTCGAACATCCGAATCTGGTTTCACTCCAGCTGACTGCTTGGAGATTGAACGCTTGATTTTATCGAAGCGAGGTTTCTCAGATTCTGTTATCGATACTCTTGTTCAGGCCAGAAAGCCTGTAACTAGAAAGATTTACCATAAGATTTGGAAAAAATATATCTGTTGGTGGGAATCTAAAGGATTCCCTTGGGACAAGGTTAAGATTCCTAGGATTCTATCCTTCCTTCAAGAAGGATTGGAAAAAGGATTATCGGCGAGTTCCCTGAAGGGACAGATTTCTGCCTTGTCGGTGTTACTTCACAAAAAACTGGCAGCTGTGCCAGATGTTCAAGCCTTTGTTCAGGCTCTGGTTAGAATCAAGCCTGTTTACAAACCTTTGACTCCTCCTTGGAGTCTCAATTTAGTTCTTTCAGTTCTTCAGGGGGTTCCGTTTGAACCCTTACATTCCGTTGATATTAAGTTATTATCTTGGAAAGTTTTGTTTTTAGTTGCAATTTCTTCTGCTAGAAGAGTTTCAGAATTATCTGCTCTGCAGTGTTCTCCTCCTTATCTGGTGTTCCATGCAGATAAGGTGGTTTTACGTACTAAACCTGGTTTTCTTCCAAAAGTTGTTTCTAACAAAAACATTAACCAGGAGATTATCGTACCTTCTCTGTGTCCGAAACCAGTTTCAAAGAAGGAACGCTTGTTGCACAATTTGGATGTTGTTCGCGCTCTAAAATTCTATTTAGATGCTACAAAGGATTTTAGACAAACATCTTCCCTGTTTGTTGTTTATTCAGGTAAAAGGAGAGGTCAAAAAGCAACTTCTACCTCTCTCTCTTTTTGGATTAAAAGCATCATCAGATTGGCTTACGAGACTGCCGGACGGCAGCCTCCCGAAAGAATCACAGCTCATTCCACTAGGGCTGTGGCTTCCACATGGGCCTTCAAGAACGAGGCTTCTGTTGATCAGATATGTAGGGCAGCGACTTGGTCTTCACTGCACACTTTTACCAAATTTTACAAGTTTGATACTTTTGCTTCTTCTGAGGCTATTTTTGGGAGAAAGGTTTTGCAAGCCGTGGTGCCTTCCATTTAGGTGACCTGATTTGCTCCCTCCCTTCATCCGTGTCCTAAAGCTTTGGTATTGGTTCCCACAAGTAAGGATGACGCCGTGGACCGGACACACCAATGTTGGAGAAAACAGAATTTATGTTTAACTGATAAATTTCTTTCTCCAACGGTGTGTCCGGTCCACGGCCCGCCCTGGTTTTTTAATCAGGTCTGATAATTTATTTTCTTTAACTACAGTCACCACGGTACCATATGGTTTCTCCTATGCTATTATTCCTCCTTAACGTCGGTCGAATGACTGGGGTAGGCGGAGCCTAGGAGGGATCATGTGACCAGCTTTGCTGGGCTCTTTGCCATTTCCTGTTGGGGAAGAGAATATCCCACAAGTAAGGATGACGCCGTGGACCGGACACACCGTTGGAGAAAGAAATTTATCAGGTAAACATAAATTCTGTTTTTAAATTACTTGCCCTATCTGAATCATGAAAGTTTAATTTGGACTTTACTATCCCTTTAACTATGTATTAAAGGGACAGTATACGTTTTATACAATGTCAGCATAAGAATTATAAAATGCTTATTTGTTTAAACTGAAAAACTGTGGCTGCCTGCTTAAAAAAAATAAAAATCTTAAAACACAATCTGGGGGTTCTCCATGCCACACACAGAGTAGTTTTTTCTTCTCTAAAGAGGCAGGGCGATGCTGTCAATCAAAATGCAACAGCCTGCCCTATATCCTTTCTTACAGCAAGTTGACAGTGTAGATGCGTATGCGCTCTCCTTTATAAAGAGTGGACCACAATGCACTGCTTATAGTGGATGGATGACTGCAAGTTGTCCTTATGCTCAAACCTAGCAGTAAGTGGCCCTCACTCGATCTGTGTAAGCGGCTGATCGTTATCTGGTTGGATGAAAAATCTGTATACAGAAAGTAGCTTGTTCTATGGCAAGTTACCACCCAGGAACAGCCTCTTTTAGCCCAATTGTGTTTTCACAAAGGAGAACTTTCTTGAAGTCTGATCCCGCAAACTAAGTTCAGTCCAACCATGAAATACCAGGCAATTCTACTCTGAACAAGAAAAATGGATGACACGTCTACCTCGGTAAAGAATGATTAAAACCTTGGATTCCTTGGGCGGCCAGGAAAGCCCGCAGATAGTATATAAAGATTATTATTATTATTTTTTTTTTTACAGGCTGCCACAGTGTTTCAGCTTATGATCTTTATAATTATTATGCTGACAACTTAATTTTTTAAATAGCACACATGAAATGATTATCTTCCCTTTTAACCCGTTTTCAGGCACAGACTTATACGCAAGCTGTAATATGATAATATTCTAACACATTAATGCATTTTCTTTTTGCAGATTTATGTCCCTTTAAGGCTATTTATTTTGATTTTTAAACTAACAGCACAATACTGGTCTAAGGGATATCTTCTTATTGGCTGAGAAGTAAAACTCCCACAATTCTATTGGAACTTTTTTTTTTTTAATTTTAAAATGCTGTTTTCAACATACAATGTCCCTTTAAATCCCCACTGGAACTGTATCTGTGGCTTTTATATAATTTCTCCTCTGTGTCTTGCAGGAAATTCTTCCAGCTCCACTGTCTCCTAAGAAAGAGGATGTTGCAGAGGAGATCAATGCTGTCAAAAGGCCGTTTACTGAAGAGTGTGATAACAGTGCAAGCGAGAACGAGAGAGAGGGAAAAAGAGTGCGCACCGATTGGGAGCCAGATAGCTGTACTACTGAAAAGGCTGTCCAGATCCCCCTATTGGTATAAACAATTCTGTCTAAATTCATAAGGAAAAAAACATAATAATATCCATAATGAAGCATTTCATTTGCATTTCAGGGACATACAACTCGAAACACCTCTTTGTATTTATTTCTAATGACACGGTGAGTCCACGGATCATCTAATTGCTATTGGGAATATCACTCCTGCCCAGCAGGAGGCTACAGAGCACCACAGCAAAGCTGTTAAATATCACCTCCCTTCCCTCCAACCCCAGTCATTCTGTTTGCCTACGTTAGAACAAGGAAGTAGTAAAATTTAGGTGTTGGAAAGAAGATTCTTCAAGCAAGATTTTATTATTTTTCAGCAGTGCAAGATTGTTCTGCTTTGTCCTAGGGTGTAGCCGTAGTCCATATCAGTCTCTTTAGTAGAGCAGTGGTGGCTTTCAAGCAATGGGAACTTGTGGGGTACAATCCTCACTGCGCCTCCCATGTATTAATGCTGCCCTATCCGTGCAAACCTGAGTAAGATTACTCAGTCTTTGTTTTTTTTTTTTTTTTTTTTTTCAAAAGTAATTTTTATTTTAAGATAAACTTGTTAATAACAATAACATGTTAGACAGTTTCTTGTATATACATAGGTCTTTCTGAAATCACAGTGAGAATGCCATCATAAGCAAACACAGGTCATATCATACACCCGCAAGGGTTTTTCAGTTTACATAAACATATTAAAAAGGACATTACATTTTGACCGACCTTAATTATAGTGATTAGTAGAATACAATAATCATAGGTATTAACTCAACATTGTAGTAATTTCAACAAGTCAGTCTAGGGAAAACCATTACCATGCTTCTCTCAGTGACCCGACGGATCAATTCCAATGTGCATCTCCAGGCGGGGCAAGCCGCCCCAGAAGAAATAGGAGCAGTAGAAAGAAAGGGCTGGGGTAGGGAAAGTAGGTTGCATATTATGAGAAGAGAGGGTGGAGGATAGGGGAACAGAAAAAGGGAGGGGAGAGAGCATGGGTCAGTGATTGCAGATAAAAGAGAGCAGATGGGGGGGTCTGTAACAAAAGTCAGGGTCCGCCCATCTATCTAGAGTTTTCTTGGTAATGAAACCAAGGTTCCCAGATCTGCCAGTAGAGATCTTCTTTATCCATATTGAAGTAGAAACCCTGTTCCATCTTGGCATATGTCTGTATTATGGAGGTAATAGCTGCAATGTCTGGGGGCAGCGTCTGTTTCCAAGCTCTCGCTATCGCCAACTTAGTGGCCGCGAGAACAAAAATTAATAGTTTAGACAGGGGGGCCAGAATATGTCTCGGGAATATGTGTAGTAGAGCTATATCAGACTCAGTCTTTGTTTTTATCCACAGGTCCTTGTAAGGGAACTGGCCTCTCAAACCTAGTGAGCTGCCGTGCTACCTGGCAGAAATCTAAAGGTAAGTGCTAACTTTATTTTTTCTGGGACACATTGCAGAAAATAAAAGGATGGCACTTTAAAATATGATTGTGGGACAAGAGACATTCCCTTATTGCTAAGGGGATCATTTTATTATTGGCAGCAATAGCAGGCACTGGGGACGAAGAGATTTATGGCTCAGTAGGTGGTGTTATTATTATTGCTTTACTCCCTTCGGCTTTAGTAATACATTTAGCCGAACGGGAGGTTAACGTTGTAACGCCCACGATGGACGGGGTTAGCCGAGACGGCATTTTCTGTTGCGCGCCTTTTTTCCCTATACTTACTGTGTTCTGGAGAGGAGAAATAGCTTTGTCACAGACATTAGCAGATGTGCGGTTACCGGTCTACATTTTACAGAAAAATAGTCAGTTTTTTCTAGCAGAATATTCACTCCGTTTTCAGTCAGGCAGGTAAGCACCTCAGCAAAGCTAAGCTGAGGTGTAAAGGTTGTCCGGAGTGGTTTTTATTGCAGAAAAATAAAGCAGTTTTGTTTTAAAATATAAAGGAACAGTAAAGTTTTTTTTTTGTGGGGCATTTTCTAAATAAAATATATCCGTTTGTTTATCTATTTATTCTGTTTATTGGTGAATAAAGATTGACCAAGAGGCCCTGCAAGATGTTACATGTTCTTTGTTTTGATGCTAATGTGGAACCACCAATCCCTTTCTGTTCCTTATGTATTGAGAGAACTTTACATTACAGGGATAGACTTTTTCCTGAGCCAACATTGTCTAAGGCAGATGCTGTTCAGGAGTCTTCTGACAATGTTCAAGATATGCCGCAGCTTTCTCCTCAAGCGTCTCAAAATTTATCGTCCACACAGCTAGTGCCTGGCACTTCCTCTATTACTCCACCTGTAGTTACTTTGCAAGACATCGCTTCTCTCATGTCCTCAGCGGTATCTGATGCGTTGTCTGCTTTTCCCATGCTGCAGGGAAAGTGCAAGAGGAAATGTAAACCATCAGTGAGTAAGGTTGCTGACACAGTTGTGGCTATTCTGTATGTCCCCTTCCAGAAATCTGAGGAGGAAGATACTTCGGTAGCATCTGAGGGTGAAATCTCAGACAGTGTAATTCCTTCTGCTGATACTGAAGTTGTATCTTTCAGGTTTAAGCTCGAACACCTCAGTTTGTTACTTAAGGAGGTTTTAGCTACCCTGTACGACTCCGACACTACTGTCGTAGTCAATCCTAAGAAGTCTAGTAAACTAAACAAGTATTTTGATATACCTTCCATGGTGGAGGTTTTCCTGTATCAGATCGTGCTACAGAGATTATTGCTAGGGAATGGGAGAGACCGGGTATCCCTTTTTCTCCATCCCCTATATTTAAGAAGATGTTTCCTATAGCAGACTCTATCATGGAGTCTTGGCAGACGGTACCCAAGGTGGGCAATTTCCACTCTAGCTAAGAGGACCACTATTCCCATAGAAGATAGTTGTTCTTTTAAGGATCCTATGGACAAGAAATTAGAGGAGTTACTCAAGAAAATGTAAGTACATCCGTTTTTACAATAGCAACCTGCGGTGTGTATTGCTACCGTCACTAGTGCGGCAGCATACTGGTTTGATGCGTTGTCTGATTCTATTCGGACAGACACTCCCCTCAAAGAGATCCAGGATTGGATCAAGGCCCTTAAGTTGGCCAATTCCTTTATTACGGATGCCTCCCCCTACAGGTTATTAAACTGGGAGCAAAGATTTCCGGTTTTGCCGTACTGGCCAGCAGAGCTTTATGGTTAAAGTCTTGGTCTGCGGATGTGTCGTCTAAGCTTTTGGCGATCCCTTACAAGGGAAAGACCTTGTTTGGGCCGGGTTTGACGGAAATAATTTCTGACATTATAGGAGGAAAGGGCCATTTCCTCCCTCAGGATAAGAGGAATAAGCAGAAGGGACGCCAGAGTAATTTTCGTACCTTTCGAAACTTCAAGGGTAAGCCTTCCTCTCCTTCTTCCAAGCAGGAAAAGTCCAAGCCTTCCTGGAGGCACAGCCAGTCTTGGAACAAGGAAAAACAATCCAAGAAGCTTGCTATTGACTCAAATGCAGCATGAAGGGCCTGCCTCCGATCCGGGACCGGATCTTGTAGGGGGCAGACTTTCCTTTCAGGATCCCTGGGCGGTGGACATCGTGTTCCAGGGATACAAGCTAGAGTTCAAGACCTTTCCTCCCAGGGACAGGTTTCTGCTTTCAAGATTATCTGTAGACCAGATAAAGAGAGGCGTTCTTACACTGTGTTCGGGACCTTTCCGACCTGGGAGTGATAGTTCCTGTCCCAATGCAGGAACTGGGTCTGGGGTTCTACTCCAATCTGTTCGTGGTTCCCAAAAAAGAGGGAACCTTCAGACCAATTTTAGATCTCAAATGTCTAAACAAATTCCTCAGAGTACCATCCTTCAAGATGGAAACTATTCGTTCCATTCTTCCCTTGGTTCAAGAGGGTCAATTTATGACAACGGTAGATTTAAATGACGCGTACCTGCATGTTCCCATCCACAAGGACCATCACAAGTTTCTGAGGTTTGAATTTCTAGACACTTTCAGTTTGTGGCTCCTCCATTCGGCCTTGCCACAGCTCCCAGAATTTTCTCAAAGGTTCTGGGATCCCTGTTGGTGGTGCTCCGATTGCGGGGCATTGCAGTGGCACCTTATCTGGACGACATTCTGGTTCAGGCGCCATCCTTTCAACAAGCAAAATCCCACACGGAAATGTTGTTATCCTTCCTGCGATCTCACGGATGGAAGGTGAATTTGGAAAAGAGTTCCTTAGTTCCAACTACAAGGGTAGTTTTCTTGGGAACCATAATAGATTCCTTATCAATGAAAATTTTTCTGACAGAAGCCAGGAAATCAGATATTTTCGATTCCTGTCTAGCGCTTCAGTCCTCTCCTCGGCCATCAGTGGCTCAATGTATGGAGGTAATCGGTCTGATGGTAGCAGCCATGGACATCATCCCGTTTAGTAAGAGAATAATACTAGAGAGCGCAGGAAGATACACCAAACTCCTAAAAATACCTATGGGTCCCCAACTAGGTAGTAGAAATGGACATATGAGTGAAAAATAGATAGGAGCGCTAAAAGCTAAAGGTGCTATGTGTATTACTGTGGTACTTATTAGAGAGAGAAAATAAACAAACAAAGTAAATGATGTCTAAAGAAACATAGATTTATTCACATTAGGTGATATAAAAATGTAAAAACGGACGTCTCCGTAAATAAAAACAATTTCTACAATTAAGTTGCCATCACTTGATATAAGACTAGACTCGCAATATAAAGTTCATAATATGGGGGGACGCTTCCGGGCTGCGACCAAGATGGCCGACTTACTTTGATGCTGTGTGGACCCACTGATAAATCTGCTGCATATCAGTGATTAGAGCCTTTTCCCAGGCTGAAACTACCTACCTATCGGTTCATCCAAAGTAGTGGAATAAATTGATCAGTTTGGGTGGCTCTATTACTAGCATTAAGGTACCGGAACGGTGAGCCTGCGGCGACGGCACACAAGTGTTTGAGGCCTCCACCTAACCCCCCCGGTAGAGCCGGGTAATGGCAGCCGATTAGAGCTGTAACCTGAGGAAGTCATACTAACATAGTGAATTTGCAGAATTGACAACTCTTCGGATGTTCTAGACCTGAAATCTAAATTAACCTGTCTGAACTGTGTAAAAAGCGGATCATGGAGGCAGTTGATCGATGGGAGAGAGAGGTACAAAGGCTTGTGCTGGATTCCTTTGCTGGGCTCCAACGGGACCTATTTCGTCTCATGAGACAACAGTCGCAGCTGGAAGAACCGGGACATCGGAGGAACCCGAATGCAGTGACAATCTTATATGCGGTGGATGAAGAGGGGCAGAGAGAGCAAGTGTCGGCTCCGGTTTCATCTGCAGTCCTGCAAGTGCAAACAGCTACGCGGAGCGCATATGATAACCCGCAATCTGGTTGGAACTCAGACGCTACTGTGCTCTCTTATTTTCCTCCAGACTACGAATATGCAAGCCGCGCCATTCAAGTAAGGAAACCTGAGTTATGGGGAGCCCTACAATGCTTACACTCGATATCTGATTTCTCTCATTCAGATAAATACTTAGAGCACCTCCTTCCAAACTCTGATGGCAGTATATTTATTCACCAAAAGGAACTTACTGACTCTTGCTATTACTTGTTTATACCTATCGCTGTAGCTAAGGACAGGAGTTCTAACTGTCTGATGAAAAATTACATCATGAGACTTACCTTGGAGAGTGGAGCGAAGGCTGATCATATGCAATTTTGGAGATCTGGAATAGGGTGAGGTTCCTACACTGCTCTAGCGAGCTGCCACGGGGCTTTACATCTTCACGGGACTCTCCTTATGCTGTAATCTGCAGCAATTTGTACTTTGACATGGACTGCTTGGATTGAACTTTAATTGTAGCACAATTAGTATAAGATTATATGACTGCCTCTGTTATGATATATCTTGCTGACCATAGATATAGTTTCACCTAACTTTATTATGGTTTTACTGTTATAGTTTTCTATTTTTTTTTTTTTTTATTTTAAGGTACTCATTCTCGGCTTTCTATTAACCGACATGTTATTGATAAGTACCTAATATAACCAGAATTCACTGTGGTCTACACAGGTACTTTGGGTTAAATTTCAGATATATTGTCCCCTAAATATATTACAAAAGGTTTTATGTATCTGCACTAGGGGGTTTACTCACTTGATACCTGCTCGTGGTCAGTTTAAGATACCTTTCCCTCTCTTTTTTTTTTTTTATGTGCCCGCCACTAGTGTAGATGGTCAAATGGCTAAGCTTTATAATAACGCTTGAGATTTTCATTCTGTACTTTGACCCTCCTTGCTCTGTGAATCTAGGAGATATATTGGGCAGTCTATTGAGTCAGCCGTACTATGCTTAATACCTATGCTTGTTCTAAGAAGCTTTTTTGAGACCTGTGAGATTGCAAATTAACATATGCTTAACTATAAATTGTACCTGTATATTATTTTTTGTTTATTATGCTCCCATGGTATGCTATCCCTTTCCTCCTCCCCTCCTGTATAGCTATATGAAAAGGATATACATAAAAGAACTTCTAGGGGTCAACACAGCCTAATTTATACTGCTAAAGTTGCCATTGAATCAATGTGATATTATTCACTGAAACTTATATTTGTGTTAAAGGTGGAACCCTATTTGCTGAATAGTAGGTAAAGCAAACCATAGTTCAAGCATGTAAGATATAATTCAGTGTGTCTGTTGGCAGCCTACTTTGAATATTGTAATAGACATTCAGTTCATATTATGCTCTTTTCCTGCTCTTTCACAGTGATATAGAACAGCTTTATAAAGTCATATGTATGTACATACTTAAAAAAAAGTTGTAGCATTAAGCTAAATTACTTATGTGTCTAGAGATTAGAGAAAATCCTAGCCTACTGACCCTTATTTGACTTCATTAGCTTTACCCCTTTTTATATTTGTTGCTCTTCTAAAAAATACATTTATGTTTATTTCATAAACAACTGAACGCAGATTCACTTGAATTTTTCCCTATACCGCTTAAAATTGTGTGTTTTCCTTTTAAAACGCTATTCCCCTTCCCTCAATTTTTGTTAGTTGGCTAAACTATATCTACTAGATTGTATGCCACAAAAACACCCTGAGGTTCCTTATTTGAGATCCAAGAGTGGTCTCCTATTGTACAATGTTACCTAGTACTCTTTCTTTAGTTTATATTTATACGAGGCCCAAGTGTGACCTCAAATATCACATAGAGAGTACTCTGTTTAGAGGGCAAGAGTCATATAATTTAATATGATTGGTACATGATATATGAATATGTTATGTTTATAAATTATTTTGTTTGTTTGCACTGGTTGTATAATGAGACAAAATACTTTGTTCTGTTCTCGTGCTACATGCAATCTGTTTACCCTGCATTGAACCTCAATAAAAATATTTAAAAAAAAAAAAAAAAAAAAATAAAGTTCATAATATATCAAAGATAGTCCCAATCCGCACTTAACTTTTCAATCGGGAGTTGGTTTGTTAGCAAGACAGGGGCTTACCCAGACGAGTGCACAATCAGTCTGCTCCGTGACTCGTTGTACGGCCGTAATGACGTCACTATTGAGGGCGCTGTCCTGAAAACACTTTCTGATTGGTGTAAATGCGATGAGTAAGTTACACTGTTTCTTGGCCTCTTTTGCTCCAATGTAGCGTTCAAACGAAAAGAATAATCCTGCACTTAGTGCCAATTAGCACGCAGGATACCCAATCCAAGAGTATAGTATAAAGTAGTGTTCAGAGTTGACCCGTTACAGGTCTAATGGCCAGTGGAAATGGCTAACAGTGTTAGCAGTCCTGCTCACTTTTAGGTGATAGAAAGTAGCTTTGGCTTAGTTGCGGTATAACCCAAATCCAAGAACGTAGTAGGGGTAATGTCCAGAAATGACCCGTTACGGTCTAGTGGTAGAATCGAAAATGGCTAACAGTGTTAGCAATATGGCTCACTTTTAAATGGCAAGTGTTAGCTTAGGTATAGTTGCAGTACATCAACGCGTTTCTCCCTCTGCAGGGTTCCCAAGATTAAAATAATTCCTCAAGGCTATGGGGTATAAAATATGCTTATATATAAATCGTTTTAGCCCAGAAAATGTCTACAGTCTTAAAAGCCCTTGTGAAGCCCTTTTTTTCTTTATGTAATAAAAAATGGCTTACCGGATCCCATAGGGAAAATGACAGCTTCCAGCATTACATCGTCTTGTTAGAAATGTGTCATACCTCAAGCAGCAAAAGTCTGCTCACTGTTTCCCCCAACTGAAGTTAATTCCTCTCAACAGTCCTGTGTGGAAACAGCCATCGATTTTAGTAACGGTTGCTAAAATCATTTTCCTCTTACAAACAGAAATCTTCATCTCTTTTCTGTTTCAGAGTAAATAGTACATACCAGCACTATTTTAAAATAACAAACTCTTGATTGAATAATAAAAACTACAGTTAAACACTAAAAAACTCTAAGCCATCTCCGTGGAGATGTTGCCTGTACAACGGCAAAGAGAATGACTGGGGAAGGCGGAGCCTAGGAGGGATCATGTGACCAGCTTTGCTGGGCTCTTTGCCATTTCCTGTTGGGGAGGAGAATATCCCACAAGTAAGGATGACGCCGTGGACCGGACACACCGTTGGAGAAAGTAATTTATCAGGTAAACATAAATTCTGTTTTCTTTAGACATCATCCCGTTTGCCTGTTTCCACCTCAGGCCTCTGCAGTTATGCATGCTCAGGCAGTAGAACAGAGATTATGCAGATCTGTCTCCACAATTACATCTGGAGCAGGAGACGAGGGATTCTCTTCTTTGGTGGTGGTCTCAGGATCATCTCTCCCAGGGAACCTGCTTTCGCAGACCCACCTGGGTGATTGTGACAACGGACGCCAGCCTACTGGGATGGGGAGCAGTCTGGGGCTCTCTAAAGGCTCAGGGGACATTGACTCGGAAGGAGTCTGTTCTACCTGTAAACATTCTGGAGCCGAGAGCAATCTTCAGTGCTCTTCTAGCCTGGCCTCAGTTAGCTTCGGCCCGGTTTATCAGGTTCCAGTCGGACAACATAACTTCAGTGGCTTACATCAACCATCAGGGGGGAACTCGGAGTTCCTTGGCCATGGCAGAGGTAGCCAAGATAATTCAGTGGGCGGAGTCCCACAACTGCTGCCTGTCGACGATCCACATCCCAGGAGTCGACAACTGGGAGGCAGATTTTCTAAATAGACAGACCTTTCACCCGGGGGAGTGGGAACTCCATCCGGAAGTTTTTTCCAGCTTGATTCTCAAATAGGGACAGCTGGAGCTGGAACTCATGGCATCTCGGCAGAATGCCAAGCTTCCAAGGTACGGGTCGAGGTCAAGGGATCCTCAGGCGGTACTGATAGACGCTCTGGCGGTACCTTGGACTTTCAGTCTTGCATACCTATTTCCCCTGTTCGCTCTCCTCCCTCAAGTCATTGCTTGAATCAAACAAGAGAGGGTGTCGGTAATCCTCATAGCACCGGCGTGGCCTCGCAGGATCTGTTATGCAGACTTCCATTGAGAAAGGACCTTCTACTTCAAGGGCCCTTCCTTCATCCAAATCTAATTTCTCTGAAGCTGACTGCTTGGAGATAGAACGCTTAATTTTATCTAAGTGTGGATTTTCCGAATTGCTTATTGAGACTATGATTCAGGCTCGTAAGCCTGTGACTAGAAAGATTTACCATAAGATATGGCATAAATATCTGTATTGGTGTGAATCTAAAGGCTACTCTTGGAGTAGTTAGGATTCCTAGAATTCTGTCCTTTCTCCAAAAAGGTTTGGAGAAGGGTTTACCGGCAAGTAAGTTCCCTAAAGGGTCAAATATCTGCCTTGTCAATTTTATTACATAAACGTCTGGCATATGTCCCAGACGTGCAATTGTTCTCTCAGGCTTTGGTCAGAATCAGGCCTGTGTTTAAGCCGGTTACTCCTCCCTGGAGTCTTAACCTAGTTCTTAAAGTTCTTCAACAGGCTCCGTTTGAGCCTATGCATTCCTTAGATATTAAGTTGTTATCTTGGAAAATTCTGTTTCTTGTTGCTATTTCATCTGCTCGTAGAGTTTCAGAACTCTCGGCATTACAGTATGAATCCCCTTACCTTATTTTTCATCCGGATAAGGTAGTGTTGCGTACTAAGTTAGGATTTCTCCCTAAGGTGGTTTCAGATCGGAACATTAATCAGGAGATTGTTGTTCCTTTCTTGTCTCCTAAACCACCTTCTCAGAAGGAACGTCTGCTGCACAATCTTTATGTAGTGTGTGCATTGAAATTCTATTTACAGGCGACTAAGGACTTTCATCAGTCTTCTGCTCTGTTTGTGGGCTTCTCTGGAAACGTAAGGGGCAGAAAGCTACTGCTACTTCTCTTTCTTTGTGGCTGAAGAGTATCTTTCGCTTTGCCTATGAGACTGCTGGGCAGCAGCCTCCTGAGAGAGTTACGGCTCATTCTACGAGGGCTGTTTCCTCTTCCTTACGGCAATCTGTCGCAAGTAGAATGCAAATTAAGTGTATAATGTTAGTGTATGTTAATGATGGATACAAATTTAACAACAACAGTTGGGGGTTAATGGCGCAAAGAAGCAAACAATATCTATATGCTCAAAGTGACGTTGTGCTAATGGTAACAATGAAACCATTCATAAGAACAATATGTACAGTAGGATTGAGAAAAGATAAATTTATTGTAATATTAAAAAAGACATAGGTAGAAGCCTATATATATATATATATATATATATATATATATATATATATATATATATATATATATATATATATATATATATATATATATATATATATATATATATATATATATATATATATATATACACCAGTGTTATGATAAATACTTTAAAAACTTAACTAATAAATACAATAACTCATACTTGTAGTTATTTACAGGGTGAGGAAAAAATGGGATAAAAAAATTTGATAAAAAATAAGCAAAAATATAAAAAGTATGGTAAAAATACTAAAAAGTTAGTGTATCAGCCAAAATTGTAGCAGCTGTTATAGTTAAATTGCAGACTGAGTCGATAATTAAATTTAAAAGTCATACCTTTTGTATACAATGTTTTATAAACCTTTTGCAAATACAGTCCGATCTTTGATAGTAATAAAAGACAGCTATGGCAGTTCGTAGGATAGACTTGTTTGAAAAGTCTATTTGATAGTGAAATAGATAAATGATGTAGAATCCTCCTGGGTAATAATGTACACCACGGTGTCTAAGGTAATCACTTACCCGGTTTGTGTATTTGAAATCTGCGGGTGCCTTACCATGTATGGATGAGCTCACTCAATACAATCACCCTGTTCTCAGAATTTTTTTATTTCGTGATTCAGATAGAGAGTGCCATTTTTAGCAACTTTCTAATTTACTCCTATTATCAATTTTTCTTCATTCTCTTGCTATCTTTATTTGAAAAAGAAGGCATGTAAGCTATTTTATTGATTCAGTACCTTGGACAGCACTTGATTATTGGTGGGTGAATTTATCCACCAATCGGCAAGAACAACCCAGGTTATTCACCAAAAATGGGCCGGCATTTAAACTTACATTCTTACATTTCAAATAAAGATTCCAAGAGAATGAAGAAAATTTGATAATAGGCGTAAATTAGAACGTTGCTTAAAATTGCATGATCTATCTGAATCACAAAAGAAAAAAATTGGGTTCAGTGTCCCTTTAAAGACAGGTTTTGTTATAAACTTCAGACACCTCTGCACCTTGTTGCTTCCTTTCTCTCCTTTGCTTCGGTCGAATGACTGGGATTGGAGGGGAAGGGAGGTGATATTTAACAGCTTTGCTGTGGTGCTCTTTGCCACCTCCTGCTGGGCAGGAGTGATATTCCCAATTGTAATGAGATGATCCGTGGACTCACTGTGTCAAGAAAGAAATATATTTATCAGGTAAGCATACATTTCGTTTCTTTCTATGTGAACAGTATAGATATGTCCATTGGGTAAAGGGTAATCGGCACAAAAATAATAAAAGGACACTTCAATTTCAATGAGTAGTACATTTTTCTGACAAGTTTCAAAATGTCCTTCCATGTCCTTGCCTCTTGTATCATGTGATAGCCATCAGCCAGTCTCATTCAAGTTTGCTCACTAAACTCTTTCACATGCTCAGTAGGGGCTAGTGCCTCAAAGTGTGTGTATAAAAACAATTGATTATGGAAGTAAGTTGTGTTTTTTTTCTCTATCCAAATTATGAAAGTTTATTTATGACTGGCTTTATATGTCCCTCTTCAGCTCTGTATATGCACAGTGAGTAAGATATTTTATAAGCATGTACTACAATCTACACAGTTATACCCTTTCAAAGCATTTCATGGATATTACCCTAGAAAATCCTCTCAAGTGTGTTTAGCTTTATAAATGTGTTTATCCAATGATCAAGAGGCTGCCATTTTGGTATGTAGCTGTAAAGGTTCTGAATACTGCCGGATGTACTCTAGTTTCTGGAAGCAGTTGAAGAACTATAATTTTATTAGGTAAAATCTATGAAAAGCTGGCAAACTAAATGATGAACATGCATTGCATATTTCGTTTTTTATATACTATTAAACTAAAATTCCACATTAAGGTGCTTTTGTTGTACTTAAAGGGACACTCAAGTCAAAATTATACTTTCATTATTCAGATAGAGCATGTAATTTTAAACAACTTTCCAATTTATTTCCATTAACGAAATGTGCACAGTCTTTTTAGATTTAAACTTTTTGAGTCACCAGCTCCTACTGAGCATGTGCAAGAATTCACAGCATATACGTATTTGCATTTGTGATTGGCTGATGGCTGCCACATGGTACGTGTATGCATTTGTGATTGGCTGATGGCTGTCACATGGTACAGGTGGAGTGGAAATAGACATAACTTTTACAATTGTCAGAAAAAAAATCTACTGCTCATTTGAAGTTCAGACTAAGTACTATTGCATTGTCTTGTTATCTTGCATTTGTTAATTATGCAAATCTACTGTGTTAACTGGTCCTTTAACAAGCTCTCTCTTTTCCTGTGTAGGATGGATGGACAGATGTATCAACTGTGTCACCACAGACTCCCTGCAACAGTGAGCCGAAGCCTGCAAGTACGTCCCCTGTATCAACACTTTCTGACACTGCCCGAGCCCTGCGCACAGCTTTTATTGTGGCCAGGAAGGAAGAGATTGAGCTGGTGAGTATATAACATTAATCAGATTTAATAATGAACTTTAGGAAACTCTGATCAGTATTTTGTTACTTAGGTTTGTTTGTTTTTGTTAAAGGGACAGTTAACCCCTTAATGACCACAGCACTTTTCCATTTTCTGTCCGTTTGGGACCAAGGCTATTTTTACATTTTTGCGGTGTTTGTGTTTAGCTGTAATTTTCTTCTTACTCATTTACTGTACCCACACATATTATATACCGTTTTTCTCGCATTTAAATGGACTTTCTAAAGATACCATTATTTTCATCATATCTTATAATTTACTATAAAAAAATTATAAAATATGAGTAAAAATGGAAAAAAACTCACTTTTTCTAACTTTGACCCCCAAAATCTGTTACATATCTACAACCCCCAAAAAACACCCATGCTAAATAGTTTCTAAATTTTGTCCTGAGTTTAGAAATACCCAATGTTTACATGTTCTTTGCTTTTTTTGCAAGTTATAGGGCAATAAATACAAGTAGCACTTGCTATTTCCAAACCATTTTTTTCCAAAATTAGCGCTAGTTACATTAGAACACTAATATCTTTCAGGAAACCCTGAATATAACTTGACATGTATATATTTTTTTTTAGTAGACATCCCAAAGTATTGATCTAGGCCAATTTTGGTATATTTCATACCACCATTTCAACGCCAAATGCGATCAAATACAAAAAATCGTTCACTTTTTCACAAATATTTTCACAAACTTTCGGTTTCTCACTGAAATTATTTACAAACAACTTATGCAATTATGACATAAATGGTTGTAAATTCTTCTCTGGGATCCCCTTTGTTCAGAAATAGCAGACATATATGGCTTTGGCGTTGCTTTTTGGTAATTAGAAGGCCGCTAAATGCCACTGCGCACCACAAGTGTATTATGCCCATCAGTTAAGGGGTTAATTAGGGAGTTTTTAGGGAGCTTGTAGGGTTAATTTTAGCTTTAGTGTAGTGTAGTAGACAACCCCAAGTATTGATCTAGGCACATTTTGGTATATTTCATGCCACCATTTCACCGCCAAATGCGATCAAATTAAAAAAAACGTTAAATTTTTCACAATTTTAGGTTTCTCACTGAAATCATTTACAAACAGCTTGTGCAATTATGGCACAAATGGTTGTAAATGTTTGTTTGGGATCCCCTTTGTTCAGAAATAGCAGACATATATGACTTTGGCGTTGCTTTCTGGTAATTAGAAGGCTGCTAAATCCTGCTGCGCCTCACACGTATATTATGGCTAGCAGTGAAGGGGTTAATTAGAGAGTTTGCAGGGTTAATTTTAGCTTTAGTGTAGAGATCAGCCTCCCACCTGACACATCCCACCCCCTGATCCCTCCCAAACAGCTCCCTTCCCTCCCCCACCCCACAATTGTCCCCGCCATCTTAAGTACTGGCAGAAAGTCTGCCAGTACTAAAATAAAAGGTTTTTTTTCTAAAAATTTTTTTTAGCATATTTACATATGCTACAGTGTAGGATCCCCCCCTTAGCCCCCAACCTCCCTGATCCCCCCCAAAACCGCTCTCTAACCCTCCCCTCTGCCTTATTGGGGGCCATCTTGGGTACTGGCAGCTGTCTGCCAGTACCCAGTTGGCAAAAAAAAAGTGCTTTTTTTTATTTTTTTGTTTTTTTTTTCTGTAGTGTAGCTTCCCCCCCCCACACAGACAAACCCCCACCACCTTGCTTATCATTTTTTTTTTTTACTTCTAAGACGTTTTTTAACATTTTTTATTAAAGATTTTCTGTAGTGTAGCGGTTCCCACCCGCTCCCTCCCCGTGCACGCGCCCGCCCTCCCGTGCACGCGCGCGCGTCCGTGCGCGCCCCCGGTCACCCCCGCCCACGATCCCGCCCCCCTCCACATCAGCAGGGCCATCGATGGCCGCCACCCGCCTCCCGGTCCGGCTCCCAGCCACCGATCTCCGGTGCAGAGAGGGCCACAGAGTGGCTCTCTCTGCACCGGATGGCTTAAAAAGGTTATTGCAGGATGCCTCCATATCGAGGCATCACTGCAATAACCGGAAAGCAGCTGGAAGCGAGCAGGATCGCTTCCAGCTGCTTTCCACACTGAGGACGTGCAGGGTATGTTCTCAGGCATTAACTGCCTTTTTTCTGAGGACGTACCCTGCACGTCCTCAGTCGTTAAGGGGTTAAAGTAAAAGTAAAATTGCATTCTCTATCTGAAGCACTGCAGGTCTCAAGTGGAAACTGCTGCTGATCCAATGAGCAGCGATAGTGGCCCTACTCAGCTGTGCGAATATCGCTGCTGATTCGATCAGCAGCAGTTTCCAGTCTGTACAAGTAGCGCTCCACCTTTCTCAAGCAGGATTTTAACTATGTGATTAACCCCTTTGTGGGGGATTAACCACACAGTATTACAACGTCACTAGTGTAATAATTACATTCTTAAACTAGAGCATGTGATTTTATAGGGACATAAAACACAACTTGGGAGAACTGCCATATAGTGCTTCAGACGTGCACTCTGCCTATTTAGATATCTCTTCAACAAAGAATAACATGAGATTCATGAAGTATAATTTTGGGTTTCATGTCCACTATAATTACCACTATGAAGATTATGTATTCATAGTTAAGAGATGTGATGCAGAAAGTTCAGTTGTTTTTTTTTTTTTTTTAAGCATAATTTGCAAGTCTGAGATATTTCAGAGCAATCCATACTGAGATAATTTCAGGGACATGAACCTGTAGCAGAAACCTGAGTGCAGTTTAGGCCCTGTTTAAAGGGCCAGTAAACCTAGCAAATAATGTTATATAATTCTGCACATAGTGCCGAATTATATAACATTAGCTTAGCGCCAGGCTTCTAAAGCAAATTGTTAGATAGATATTTAGCAAAGAAAACAGAACGCCGCTCCTGGCTCTACTGAATGGGTCTGTTTTCTTCTGCTAAGCGCATCTGGGCACGCTGTCTAATCACAGCTGGCCCGATCGCACTATTAAAATCAATGTAGCACGCCCCTGCTACTAGACCAGAGCGGGAGCGAGCTACATTGATTTTAATAGCGCGATTGGGCACGCTGTGAACAGACATCGTGCTCGTGATGCGCTTAGCAGAAGAATACAGACCCACTCAGTAGAGCCAGGAGCAGCGTTCTGTTTTCTTTGCTAAATATCTATCTATTTGCTTTAGAAGCCTGGCGCTAAGCTAATGTTATATAATTCGGCACTATGTGCAGAATTATATAACATTATTTGCTAGGTTTACTGGCCCTTTAATAAAGAATTTCTCAACACACACTAAGGACTACATCAATAAGTAAGTGAAGGCAGAGCTGTGGGTGTTTTCTGCTGTTACTCATCACTGCTTGCTGGAGCTCCCCTCTACAGGTTACTTGTATGATATTCCTACACACTCTGCTACAGGCACATGGTGCTCATGACACGTGCATGCCCCTGAGACTACTTCAGTATGACCGCATGGATATTTTAACCCAGACGATTAGGAAAAAAAGGTGAATTTGATAGCAGAAGTAAATTGGCAAGTCTTTTTCTTTCATCAGATGGGGAGAGTCCACAAGTCATCACGTGTTGGGATGCTCCCCTCCTGACCACTAGGAGGAGGCAAAAGACACCAAACACACCAGAGCTTTAAATCCCTCCCACTTCCCATGATGCTCAGTATTTTTTTTTTTGCCTTTATATACAACACTTTTTTTTATCTGGGCACCTGCAAAAACTTTCAGTTCAAATGTAATGCTCTAGTCAAATTAGGGGACCTCAATCCTTTTTGATTGGCCAAAGGAATTAAGGCAGTCATAAGCTTGTGAATCATATACATTGTAAACTGTAGAGGTGCTGACAGGCAGCCACTTACCAAATGGTGTCTGTTGTTTGGCTATGCTGTATCTCGGGTTCCTGGGCAACAATCGGAGCATAGTCCGCCCAGAATTCTACATACTCAGAGCTCCTTACCCAGATAACTCTGCAGGGATCACATAAACGATCAACTCACAAAGTGCAGCTCCTGTGAACGCCAAATTCACTCTTCTGATCCACCTGCCTTCAGCACACAGTGGTTACTAACGTCATCTTCCAAAGCCGTGGAAACCAGTAAGGTCTGTACTCACCCCATCCCTCTAGTGCAGGCAGCAAAGGTCATGAGAAGCACCAGACTCAAATAAAACACAGCTTTCTTTTTAATGACACGATGAGTCCACAGATCATCTTAATTACTAATGGGATATTCACCTCCTGGTCAGCAGGAAGCGGCAAAGAGCACCACAGCAAAGCTGTTAAATATCACCTCCCTTCACTCTCAACCCAGTCATTCTCTTTGCCTACGTTAGTGATAGGAAGTGGTAAAGTGAAGAGTTAGTTATGATTCTTCAATCAAGAGTTTATTATTTTTAAAGTGGTACAAGATTGTGCTGCTTTGTCCTAGGGTGTAGCCGTAGTCCATATCAGTCTCTTCAGTAGAGCAGTGGTGGCTTTAGAGCAATGGGAACTTGTGGGACATAATTTTCACTGCGCCTCCCATGTATTTCATGCTGCCCTATATCCTATTGTCTGAGGTAAAAATTACTCAGATTTTTATTTTTCCACAGGTCGATGTGAGGGAGAGGACCTCTCAAGCCTGTGAGCTGCCTTGCTATCAGGCAGAAGTTCAAGGCAAGTGCTAACTTTAATGTTTCTGGGGGCCAAAAAAACACTTAGAAGAAAGTGAGCACTACATTGCTGGCAATGACACGCCTAACAAGGGCTAAGATTAAATAGGGGCTCTTTCGTAGATGGAGAGGACTATTGGCAGCCATTTTTATGCAGGCACTGGGGCTGGACAGGAGACAATGTTATTTTAAGTCTCTGAGGGTATCTCCCGGCGGTTTTAACTTAGAAATATACAGACCGGGAGATGGTTCAGTTTTGGCGGATCTTAGTGTTGCGCGCCACTTTCTCTGTGCCTGTATTGAGTGTCACACGGAATAGCCATCTGCGCAATCTGCCTACAGGAACAGTGTTAGCGCATAGACAGGCTTTGCTAGGACCGGAGGAACGCTTGTTTCCTTCTCCTGCTGCGTTCCGGATCGTCTGCTGAATAAAGGCAGAATAGCCCTGGTTCAGCGTGGCAGGTAGGCACCTCAGCAAATTTGCTGAGGTGTAGAGCTGTCTAGATGAGTCTTAAAAATTGCGTATGTATAATTTGTCAGACTCCGTAAAATAGTTACATGTTTAAATTTTAAAAAGACAGTAACGTTTTTTTCTTAAATTTTTTTTTTTTTATTAAAGATTACAGTTTCTATTTATTACTTAGAACTATTGTGAACAGCATGGACCAAGAGCCCTTACAAGAGGCCACTTGCTCCTTGTGTTTTGATGCCAATGTGGAACCACCAATCCCTTTCTGTTCCTCATGCATTACGAGGACGCTAAATTATAGGGAAATAATTTTTTCTGAGCCAACTTGTCCTAAAGCGGATGTTGTCCAGGAGTCTAATGACGAGGTTCAATATATGCCGCAACTTTCTCCTCACGTGTCCCAAATTTTACCGCCCTCACATGCAGTGCCCTGCGCTTCCGCTCTAACTCCAACTGGAGTTACTCTGAGGGACATCGCTTCTCTCAAGTCTTCTACAATTTCAGATGCTCTGTCTGCTTTTCCTATGTTACAGGGAAAGCGTAAGAGGAAAATCAGACATTCAGCAAGCGAGGTCTCTGACGCTGTTGTTGCTATTTCAGAGGTCCCCTCCCAGAAGCCTGAGGAGGAGGATACCGTAGTAGCATCTGAAGGGGAAATTTCAGGTTCAGATAGTATAATTCCTTCTGCTGATACTGAAGTAGTATCTTTCAGGTTTAAGCTAGAACATCTCCGTCTGTTACTTAAGGAGGTTATAGCTACTTTGGACGACGGCGACTCCTCAGTGGTCGTTATTCCTAAAAAAGTCCAGTAAACTGAACAAATATTTTGAGGTTCCTTCCTCGACAGATGTCTTTCCAGTCCCAGACAGAGCTTCTGAGATCATTACTTAGGAGTGGGAGAGACCGTGTATTCCTTTTTCTCCATCTCCTATTTTTAAAAAGATGTTTCCCTTAGCCGACTCTATCAAGGAGACTTGGCAAACGGTGCCCAAGGTGGAAGGTGCCATTTCCACCTTAGCTAAAAGAACTTCTATTCCCGTAGAGGATAGTTGTGCTTTCAAAGATCCCATGGACAAGAAATTAGAGGGTTTTCTCAAAAAGATGTATGTACACCAGGGCCTGCAATGGCAGCCAGCTGTGTGCATTGCTACCGTCACTAGTGTGGCGGCATATTGGTTCGATAAGCTGTCTGATGCTATCAGGACAGAAACTTCTTTGGATGAAATCCAAGATAGGATAAAAGCTCTTAAACTAGTTAATTCCTTTATTACGGATGCTTCCCTTCAAGTTATCAAACTGGGAGTAAAGATTTCGGGTTTCTCTATTCTAGCTCGCAGAGCCTTATGGTTAAAACCTTGGTCTGTGAATGTGTCCTCTAAGTCTAAGCTTCTAGCTATTCCTTACAAAAGGAAGACCTTGTTTGGACCTGGACCTGAAGGAAATTATCTTGATATCCCGAAATTTCAAGGGAAATTCTTCCTCTTCCGCCTCCAAGCAGGAACAGTCCAAACCTGCATGGAGACCCAATCAGTCTTGAAATAATGGAAAACATTCCAAGAAGCCTGCCGTTGAATCAAAGACAGCATGAAGGTCATGCCCCCGATCCGGGACCGGATCTTGTAGAGTGCAGACTTTCCTTCTTCGCTCAGGCTTGGGTTCGAGATGTTCAGGATCCCTGGACAATAGAAATTGTGTCCCAGGGATACAAATTGGAGTTCAAAAGTTTTCCTCCCAGAGGCAGGTTTCTGCTTTCAAGATTATCTGCAGACCAGACAAAAAGAGAGGCGTTCTTATACTGCGTAGGAGACCTCTCCGACCTGGGAGTGATTGTCCCTGTTCCAATACAGGAACAAGGTCAGGGTTTTTATTCCAATCTGTTCGTGGTTCCCAAAAAAGAGGTAACCTTCAGACCGATTTTAGATCTCGAGTCTAAACAAATTTCTCAGAGTACCGTCCTTCAAGATGTAAACTATTAGTTCCATTCTTCCGTTGATTTAAGAAGGTCAATTTATGACAACAGTGGATTTAAAGGACGCGTACCTACATGTTCCCATTCACAGGAATCATCACAAGTTCCTAAGATGTGCCTTTCTGGACATACACTTCCAGTTCGTGGCTCTTCCTTTTGGTCTAGCCACTGCTCCCAGAATCTTTACAAAGGTTCTGGGATCCATGTTGGCGGTGCTTCGGTTACGGGGCATTGCAGTGGCGCCCTATCTGGACGACATCCTAGTCCAGGCGAGATCCTACATGGATATGGTGTTCTCCTTCCTGCAATCTCACGGGTGGAAGGTAAATTTGGAAAAGAGTTCCTTAGTCCCAAATATAAGGGTAACTTTTTTGGGAACCATAATAGATTCCATATCAATGAAGATTTTTCTGACAGAAGTCAGGAAATCAAAGATTATCAACACTTGTCTAGTCCTTCAGTCCACTCCTCGGCCATCAGTGGCTCAGTGCATGGAGGTAATCGGGCTGATGGTGACGGCAATGGACATCATCCCGTTTGCTCGGTTCCATCTCAGACCTCTGCAGTTAAGCATGCTCAGGCGATGTGACGAGACCAATCTCGCCACTGTGCATTGGAGGAGCCTGGTTGCCCGCCTGCTGCCTTTAGACTATGGCCCCATGTTGAAACGCTTGATTTTCCCCTGCAAAGACACGAAAGCCGGGTCATTCGGTACTTGCCCTATTTGAACAGTGATACCCCAGATAGCTATGCCATGGAACCCATTTGTATAACAAAAGACTATGTGAAAGACTTTGGCTCCATGGCAATTGAACTGTATGTATGTGATCTGAGCGCCCTTCAGTAATGTGACAGACCTCTCTGTCCTGGAACTATGTGGCTCTCCTGGTTAATTTGTGTGGATTTGTATGATTTCCTGTCCGTACTTCCCCGTTCGTATTTGTTTTTTTTAATTTCTCGAACACCGTTGAAACTGTCAACCTCCCTACGGATTATGGATTCGGGCATTATGTTTAAGTCACCCTGTGCCCATTATAGGTACAGGGTGTGAATCCAACAGTACTAAAGGGGTTAACTCTCTCCTTGTTCAGTTTTGAGAAACTGTATTTTCGGAGACAGGTTTCCTGGCATCAGCTATTGTTTACTGTAATTAGGTTTAAGTGATACGCTTTCACCTTGTTTAATCAGTCCAGACTGCTAGGTGCCAGAAAGGAATCCATTGTTTTCTTGTGTTTGATTGTTTATTTGTTTACGTAATGTATTTTTATTGTATCCTGTAAAAGGGCGTCTTTCCCCTATCCATGGAGGTAGTTGGATTTCTTCCCAATTATCTCCAGGATAGAGAGGAGGGGTTTACTGGTACCAAGGGGAGTGTTTATGCCTGAGTCACTATGATTGGCTAATTTACTATACTTGTCCCAATCTCCCATCTGGTCCCCTAGGGGAGTGTCCACCAGGTGGGAGACCTGCATAAATACCGGGCATGTAGCCCTCAATAAAAGAGATTCCTGTTTTACCCTCAAGACGGAGCTTGGTCTCGTGTTTGGGGGGGGAATTGCTACTTTGAATTAATCTTTTGCCTGTTCCAGGAGAGAAGGATTGCGTGTATTTTCCCCATTCGGGGAATTAACTGGGTTCATGTGTTGCTGTTCCCGTATTCAGGGCATCTTTCATCTGGTATTAACCCTCGATATCTGGGTTATACCATAACACAATGGAACAGAGGATTATGCGGATTTGTCTCCTCTGATTCTACTGGAGCAGGAGACGAGATTCTCTTCAATGGTGGTTGTCTCTGGATCATCTCTCCCAGGGAACCTGCTTTCGCAGATTGTCTTGGGTGATTGTGACAACAGACACCAGCCTTTTAGGGTGGGGAGCAGTCTGGGGCTCTCTAAAGGCTCAGGGAGTTTGGACTCAGAGTCTGTTGTTCCTATAAACTTTCTGGAGCTGGGAGCGATCTTCATTGCTCTTCTGGCCTAGCCCCAGTTAGCCTCGGTCCAGTTTATCAGGTTCCAGTTGGACAACATAACTTCAGTGGCTTACATCAATCATCAGAGAGGAACAAGAAGTTCCTTAGCGATGACAGAGGTAACCAAATAATTCAGTGGGTGGAGGCCCATTCTTGCTGCCTGTCGGCGATCCACATCCCAGGGGTGGACAACTGGGAGGCGGAGTTCCTGAGCAGGCAGTCCTTTCATCCAGGGGAGTGGGAACTTCATCCGGAAGTGTTCTCCAGCCTGATTCTCAAGTGGGGTCATCCGGAATTAGATCTCATGGCATCTCGACAGAATGCCAAGCTCCCGATATATGGAGATACAGATCGAGGTCCATGGACCCCCAGGCGGAAATGATAGATGCTCTGGCGGTTCCTTGGACCTTCAGTCTAGCATACCTATTTCCTCAGTTTGCTCTTCTTCCTCGGGTCATTGTTTGAATCAAGCAGGAGAGGGCATCAGTGATCCTCATTGCACCAGCTTGGCCTTGCAGGATTTGGTATGCAGATCTGGTGGACATGTCATCCCTGCCACCTTGGAGACTTCCGTTGAGGAAGGACCTTCTAATTCAAGGGCCCTTCCTTCACCCAAAACTAACTTTTTTTGAAGCTGACTGCTTGGAGATTGAACACTTAATTTTATCCAAGAGGGTCTTTTCTGAATCGGTCATTGAGACCATGATTCAGGCTCGTAAGCCTGTAACTAGAAAGATTTACCATAAGATATGGTGTAAATATCTCTATTGGTGTGAATCCAAGGGCTACTCATGGAGTAGGGTTAGGATTCCTAGAATTTTATCCTTTCTCCAAGAGGGTTTGGAGAAAGGATTATCGACAAGTTCCCTAAAGGGTCAAATCTCTGCCTTATCTATTTTGTTACACAAACGTCTGGCAGATGTTCCAGACGTACAATCATTTTGTCAGGCCTTTGTAAGAATCAGACCTGTGTTCAAACCAGTTACTCCTCCTTGGAGTTTGAATTTAGTTCTTAAAGTTCTTCAAGGGGCTCCGTTTGAGCCTATGAATTTCTTAGATATCAAATAGTTATCTTGGAAAATTTTGTTTCTTGTTACTATTTCTTCTACTCGCAGAGTGTCGGAGCTTTCGGCTTTGCAGTGTGAGTCCCCTTACCTTATTTTTCATTCTGATAAGGTAGTTTTGCGTACTAAATTAGGATTTCTTTCTAAGGTAGTTTCAGGTCAGAATATTAATCAGGAGATTGTTGTTCCTTCTCTGTGTCTTAATCCTCCTTCTCAGAAGGAACGACTTCTGCATAATTTGATGTGGTTCGTGCCTTTTTTTTTTATCTGCAGGCGACTAAAGATTTTCGTCAGTCTTCTGCATTGTTTGTAGTTTTCTCAGGAAAACGTAAGGGACAGAAAGCTACGGATACTTTTCTTTCCTTTTGGCTGAAGTGTATTATTCGCTTTGCATATGAGACTGCTGGACAGCAGCCCCCAGAGAGAGAGTTACTACGGCTGATTCCACAAGGGCTGTTGCTTCCTCATGGGCATTCAAGAATGAAGCTTCTGTGGAACAGATTTACAAGGCTGCAAATTGTTCCTCTCTTCACACTTTTTTTCTAAATTCTACAAGTTTGACACTTTTGATTCGGCTGACCCACTTTTGGGAGAAAGGTTCTTCAAGCAGTGGTGCCTTCCATTTAGGTGCCCTGTCTTGTCCCTACCGTATCATCTGTGTACTCTAGCTTGGGTATTGATTCCCATTAGTAATTAAGATGATCCATGGACTCCTAGTGTCATTAAAAAGAAAACAAAATTTATGCTTACCTGATAAATTTATTTCTTTTTTGACACTGAGTCCTCGGCCCGCTCTGTTTTTTTGTAAGAGACAGGTTGTTGGGTTTATAAACTTCAGACACCTCTGCACCTTGTTACTTCCTTTCTCTCCTTTACTTCGGTCGAATGACTGGGTTGGGAGTGAAGGGAGGTGATATTTAACAGCTTTGCTGTGGTGCTCTTTGCCGCCTCCTGCTGACCAGGAGGTGAATATCCCATTAGTAATTAAGATGATCCGTGGACTCATCATGTCAAAAAAGAAATACATTTATCAGATAAGCATACATTTTGTTTTTTATTCATCCAAAGCAAACCACTTTAAAAAGTTTTATTTCAAAAAATTGCTTCTCATTAGCTTTGTTGCCGGGATTTTCTTTTGCCTCCATGAGGAGAAGTGAGGTGAAAGTGGAGTTCAAGATTTACTCATTGTTTAAAAGAGGATCCTCTAACAGATCTGAGGCCTGAATACTTCTCACAGTAACCTGTCGTTTAGAGGGGCAGACAAGGAGTTATCAGCCAGGCAGTGAGAGGTCTTTTTTCTTAGTCATAAATGTTGCAGGCCTCCCAGGCGAAATGTGGACTTGCCCACCAACCCCCTGGTTTGAGATGCTGTCTCGGATTTACTGTAGTTCTTTGGCGTTGTGCTTCCACTGCCTAGAAAGGCCTTGTCTACTGGAAGCAAGTTGCTGCCCCTCAGGTAAGCACACTGGGAGAAGGTGCTGAGCAGTAAGTTCCTGCACCTTTATAGCCCACCGGCTATTAGTATGAATATATTCTGGGAACATATATTTATACACCTCTATACTAGCAGTGTTGCTCCCAGGAAAGATCATCTGGACTTTCTCTAAAACTTAAAGGGATAGAATTTTCAAAATTAAACTTTCATGATTCAGACAGAGCATGCAATTTTAAGCAACTTTCTAATTTACTCTTATCAATTTTTCTTCGTAAACGTAGTATCTTTATTTTAAAAAGCTGGAATGTAAGCATAGCAGCCAGGCCATTTTTTTGGTTCATCACCTGGGTATCACTTTCTGATTGTTGTCTAAATGTAGCCATCCAATTTGCAAGCGCTACCCAGGTGCTGAACAAAAAATGGGCCAGCTCTTAAGCTTACTTTCCAGCTTTTTAAAATAAAAGATACCAAGAGAACAAAGAAAATTTTATAATAGGAGTAAATTAGCGCATGCAATTTTAAGCAACTTTCTATCAGAATCATGAAAGTTTATTTTTGACTAGACTTTCCCTTTAAGAATAATATTCACTCTACTATTAGTGAGGTTTTAGCTTGCTTGCCTGTTGTTCATTCCTGGTAGAGCACATTTATATCTCTGTTTGAGCTTGGACCAGATGCTATTGTTCCCACAGTCACCAGGGGTAAGGGAACGTTTCTGCCCCATGATAAGAAATCTAAGGGTAAGCTTAGTTCTGTAGTGCATTTTTGTATCTTTCAACAATCTAACACTCCGATTTCCCCTCTGCCCAAAGTTCTGGCTACTCCAAATCCTCTTGAAAGTCTTAAAGGGACAGTCTACAATAGAATTGTTATTAATATATAGATAATGCCTTTATTACACATTTCCCCAGTTTTCCATAACCAACACAATTATATTAATATACTTTTTACCTCTGTGATTACCTTGTATCTAAGCATCTTCTGACAGCCCCCTGATCACATGACTTTTTATTTATTATCTATTGACTTGCATTTTAGCCAATTAGTGCTGTGTTGTGCACAACTTCACGGGCGTGAGCACAATGTAATCTATATGGCCCAATTGAACTAGTAGTCTCCTGTTGTGAAAAGCAAATAAAAAAAGCATCTGATAAGAGGCTGTCTGTAATGGCTTAGAAACAGGCAGAAATTTAGAGGTTTAAATGTTATAAAGTATATTAATATAACAATGTTGAGTGTGCAAAGCTGGGGAATGGGTAGTTAAAGGCGTTATCTATCTTTTTAAACAATAACAATTTTAGTGTAGACTGTCCCTTTAACTGTTCTTGGTCCAAAAACACAGTCTAAGAAGTCTTTCTGCCCCAGGATAAGAAATCTAAGGGTGTAAGCTTAGTTCTGTAGTGCATTTTTGTATCTTTCAACAATCTAACACTTCCATTTCCCCTCTGCCCAAAGTTCTGGCTACTCCACAATTTTAGTGTAGACTGTCCCTTTAACTGTTCTTGGTCCAAAAACACAGTCTAAGAAGTCTTCACCAGCTCCCAAAGACCGCATTAAGGTACGGCCCCTATACTGGACTAGGCTCTGGTGGGAGGGCAGATTGAGTCTCTTTTCAGAGGCTTGGGAGAGACCTTTTTAAGATCCTTGGGTAATGCAAATTATTTCCCAGGGGTATCGAATAAGCTTTTGTTCAAGGCCTCCTCTGGAAAGATTATTTCTGTCTTCAGTTCCAACTACAGAAATAAACCCAGAGGGTTTTATTCAAATCTCTTTGTAGTACCAAAGAAAGAGAGTACTTTTTGGCCTGATATGGATCTCAAAACTTTGAACAAATTCCTGAAAGTTCCTTCTTTCAAGATGGAGACTATTTGCAATGTACTTCCTTTAGTGCAGGAAAGTCAGCTTATGTCTACCATAGACTTAAAAGATGCTCATTTTGCCTTTCCTTATCCAGAGGGATCATGTCAAGTTTCTGAGATTTGCTTTTCTAGATAAGCATTATCAGTTTGTGGCTATCCCTTTTCGTTTGGCTACAGCTCCCAGAGTATTTACAAAACTACTGAGAACGCTGTTGTCTGTAGTTTGAGCTCTCGTAATTTCTTTAGTTGCTTACTTGGACAGCATTCTGGTTCAGACTCCTCCTTTATTATCTGGCTGTGTCTCGCACTCAGATGGTTCTTTAGTTGTTTCATAGTCACAACCATAAAGCTCCTTAACTCCTCAGACCTGTGTGTCTTTTCTGGAGTTCATAATCAATTCCATGACCATGCATTTGTCTCTGACAGATCAAATCAATGCAGACTGAAGCTGCAACACGCCTGTGCCCTTCTGCAGCTGAATACTCTCCCTTCCGTTGCTTATTACATGTCAGTTATGGGTCTCATGATTGCCTCAGATACAGTTCCATTTGCCAGATTTCATTTTCGGGCTCTCCAATTGCAGATTCTGCATCAATGGAAAAGGGACCACAAGGATCTGTCTCAGATGATTCTGTTAGACACACAAGACTGTCCTTAACTTGGTGACAGACTCACCACTCCATGTTTCAGGGAGCCTCCTTTCTTTGTCCTATGTGGATAGTAATCTCAACAGATGCAAGCCTCCTTTTCTGATTTTTCATCACGATAAGGCTGTTCTTCTCACTAGGAATACTTTTCTTCCTAAGGTAGTATCTACAGTTAACATCAATTAGGAAATTGTGGTTTTCTTTTTGTCATGCTCCTACAAATACTAAAGAGCATCTTCTCCACAACTTGGATGTTGTATTATATAGAGGCTACAAAAGAGTTCAGACTTTCTTTGTCTTTTTTTTTTTTTTTTTTTTTTTTGTTCATTTATCTGGGCCTCACATAGTTCATAAAGCTATGGCTGTTACTTTAACAGCTTGGCTTAAAGGTTTAATTTGAAAGGCTTATTTGGTTGCTGGGAAAACTCCCCCTAAACACATTACTGCTCATTCCACTAGAGCAGTTACTACTTCTTGGGCCTTTCGAAATTTGGCTTCTTTATCTTCTCTAAACATTTTTTCTAAGTTGAATCACTTTGATGTGTATGCTTCTTCTGAGGCTGCCTTTGGCAGGAAAGTTCTGCGGGCTGTAGTGCCTCAATAGCAACGTAATGCCTTCACGGTTTGTCCTCCTATTCATGGTGGTCTCATGGACTCCACGGCTTGGGTATTGATTCCCACACGGGATGACTTGTTGACTCTCCCCATCTGGTGAAAGAAAACCAAATTTATGCTTACCTGATAAATTAATTTCTTTCAGGATGGTGAGTACACAAGCCCCATCCTTTCTTTTTGTTCAGGTGATAGCAGTACTTGTTTTTGCACTTCTTTGGCCCACTGTATCTTTCCTGCTTTTCTTTAAAGGGCCATAATACCCAAATGTTTAAACACTTGAAAGTGATGCAGCATAGCTGTAAAAAGCTGATTAGAAAATATCACCTGAACATCTCTATGTAAAAAAGAAAGATATTTTACCTCAAAAGTTCCTCAGTAGCCACCTCCCATTGTAAAGGATTTCTAAGCAGCATTTTAGTGTGTTTGTCCTGGGACATCTGAAGGGACTAGCATCGTGCACTCTCATATTATTTCACCAATCAGGTAAAAGAAGCTTACTATGAAATCTCATGAGAGTTAAGTGAAATCTCATGAGATCACAGTAAGAGTTCATGACCTCAGCACTGCTGATGCTGATTGGCTGCTGTTCATTTCTTCATTTTTTTAAATTTGTTTACCTGCAGCTGGGAGCAGCTGAGTATAACTTTTTACACAGAACTTACTCTGGTGAGCTGAGGAGATTGTGAGGTAAAATATCTTCCTTTTTTACATGGAGAAGCTCAGGTGATATTTTCCTTTCAGCTTTTTACAGTTATACTGCATCAGTTTCAAGTGATTTAGCATATGAGTATTATGTCCCTTTAACTCGGCTATATGTATGACTTAGGATCATAATAAGTGGGAGGGATTTAAAGTTCTGGTGTGTTGGGGTGCCTTATCTCTCCTAGTGGTTAGGAGGGGGACATACCCCCATGTGATGATTTGCGGAATCTCGCTATAATGAAAGAAATTAATTTATCAGGTAAGCATTTTTTTTTTAATTGTGTATCTTAATCATGAAAATGTAATTTCACCTACCACATCCTAAAGTCTAGTACATCACTACTTTTTAAGGGGGGGGAAATTGCAATTTATTTTTAATTCATAAATAAATGTTACTGTTTTAATCCTGTTTTGTTTTGGTTTCATATCAAAATATAATAAATATTTAGATAACAATATTTTTTTTCTTTAACATCTAGGCATTCGCCCAGGACTGCCAGACTTATGCTCTTGTGGCTAGCACGCTGCTGAAAAAAGATCCATCTATTGAGACTGCAATTAAAAGTGCCCTACGTTCTACCTTGCAAGAGATTGCGAGTCAATGTGTTCATGAACTTCAAAACTTTATTGACCGCTATGACAAAGAGACTAATGGCGCATTGCACCTTGACATAATAAACAGTTTAAATGACACAAACACGTGAGACCACACCTGTGAGAAAAACATGTTGATATTGTAGATACTCCATTTTGAGGAGCAGCCATTTAATAGAAATTTAAAATTTTCATTTTTTTTTATTATAAGTGGTGCTGGACTCCAATTCTGGATTTTCATTATTTTCTTGGAGCTTTTATTTTTGTATGCTTACTTAAATCAAGTGCCTATGAAGCCTTGACATTTTCTGCAATCTTTAATTTTTCATTGTGAGAAATCATTCCGGCCATATAATATCAACAAGTGAAAAAGTGAAATAAAAACTTTTCTTTTTGTGATTCTTAAAAGTCCTAAAAAAAATTATTTCCTTTTGAAATGACATTTTGTATTGAGAGTGACAGCAAGTTTTCAGGTAAAATAATGTAAAAGTTATCATTGCTTTAGAAGTGTATGAGTGTTGTGGGATAGGGGACAGGGATTTCTTTCATACAGGTGGTGAGAGTCCACGATCCATTACTCATGGGAATTACCCTTCTCTACCACTAGGAGGAGGCAAAGAGTCCCAAACCCCAAGAGCTCTATAAAACCCCTCCAACCTCACAGATACCTCAGTCTTTCTTTTGCCTCCACTGGAGGTAGTTGAAGAATGAAGATGTGCATTTTATTCCTTAGAGCAGTGATCTGCAACCTTTTTTTGCCGTGGCACACTTTTTTACATTAAAAAATCCTGTGGCACACCACCATCCCAAAATTTTACAAAATCACACATTGTAGCCCAATACAGGATATATACACAGTGTGTGTGTGTATATGTATGTGTGTGTGTATATGTATATGTGTGTATATATATATATATATATATATATATATATATATATATATATATATATATATATCTCAAACACAAAGATAGCAAAAACCAGTTTGCCAAATGCAATGTCCTTGTTCATCCAGTTATTCAGACATTATAGTGCAGTCTAATTATATGGGCATATCGATCCCTTTAAACTTATAGCCAAAGTGCAAACAGCAGCTTCAGTAAACCAACAATCACGGACTACAGAAATGCCTTAGAACGGCTAAACATTCACTCACCCCGCTCCTCATGCGGTAGGCTCACCCCGTCTGTTTTTTCAGATCGAGTATCCTTCTTAGGAAAGAGAGATCTTACCTGGTGGCGAAATGGCGATGTCCGTTGGTTACCTCCACACTAGCGGATCCTGCTCGTAGTTGTCGCTCAAATGGCTCTTCCGGTTTCAGATGCCGTAAGCACAACTGCACAATAGTACTGCCGCTCGGATGTTGATGTGATCCTATAGCAAACTCCTTCCTGTTTGCAAAGAGTAAGTAGTGAATAAAGAAAAGGCGGATCCATCCAACAGCTTAAAAAAGATAGTGACTTTATTGTAGTATTCCATTCATAGGTAAAAGAAACAGTCTTATACACACTTGGAAACTTTGGAGACACACACTTAAAACAAGGGAGCTGTTGAGCGGTTCAGTCTCGGTCTTACGCGTTTCGGCGGATTGATGGTCTATGATTAAGGTGGTCAGGATCCGCCGAAACGCGTAAGACCGAGACTGAACCTCTCAACAGCTCCCTTGTTTTAAGTGTGTGTCTCCAAAGTTTCTAAGTGTGTATAAGACTGTTTCTTTTACCTATGAATGGAATACTACAATAAAGTCACTCTCTTTTTTTAAGCTGTTGGATGGGTCCGCCTTTTCTTTTTTCAATATATATATATATATATATATATATATATATATATATATATATATATATACTGTAATGCCATACCTCCTACAAACTATACATGACATAATGACATTCATTCACAAACAATCATAATCATTGTCTGTGAATGAAAGTCAATGTCATGGTTGTAAATGATGCCTGATGAGCCTGTCACATACCTCCCAATATTTCAAAATTTGAAAGAGGGACACCCCCGCACTGTTGTCAGTCTGCCGCGGCACACCTGAGGATCTCTCACGGCACACTGGTTGAAAAACACTGCCTTAGAGAAAGGAGTTTTCAGTCTGTATTGAGGCCCATTTCTCCAACATAGGTGTGTCCGGTCCACGGCGTCATCCTTACTTGTGGGATATTCTCTTCCCCAACAGGAAATGGCAAAGAGCCCAGCAAAGCTGGTCACATGATCCCTCCTAGGCTCCGCCTACCCCAGTCATTCTCTTTGCCGTTGTACAGGCAACATCTCCACGGAGATGGCTTAGAGTTTTTTAGTGTTTAACTGTAGTTTTTATTATTCAATCAAGAGTTTATTTTAAAATAGTGCTGGTATGTACTATTTACTCTGAAACAGAAAAGAGATGAAGATTTCTGTTTGTAAGAGGAAAATGATTTTAGCAACCGTTACTAAAATCCATGGCTGTTCCACACAGGACTGTTGAGAGGAATTAACTTCAGTTGGGGGAACAGTGAGCAGTCTTTTGCTGCTTGAGGTATGACACATTCTAACAAGACGATGTAATGCTGGAAGCTGTCATTTCTCCAACATAGGTGTGTCCGGTCCACGGCGTCATCCTTACTTGTGGGATATTCTCTTCCCCAACAGGAAATGGCAAAGAGCCCAGCAAAGCTGGTCACATGATCCCTCCTAGGCTCCGCCTACCCCAGTCATTCTCTTTGCCGTTGTACAGGCAACATCTCCACGGAGATGGCTTAGAGTTTTTTAGTGTTTAACTGTAGTTTTTATTATTCAATCAAGAGTTTGTTATTTTAAAATAGTGCTGGTATGTACTATTTACTCAGAAACAGAAAAGAGATGAAGATTTCTGTTTGTATGAGGAAAATGATTTTAGCACCGTAACTAAAATCCATGGCTGTTCCACACAGGACTGTTGAGAGCAATTAACTTCAGTTGGGGGAACAGTGTGCAGTCTCTTACTGCTTGAGGTATGACACATTCTAACAAGACGATGTAATGCTGGAAGCTGTCATTTTCCCTATGGGATCCGGTAAGCCATGTTTATTAAGATAGTAAATAAGGGCTTCACAAGGGCTTATTAAGACTGTAGACTTTTTCTGGGCTAAATCGATTCATTATTAACACATATTTAGCCTTGAGGAATCATTTATTCTGGGTATTTTGATATGATTATATCGGCAGGCACTGTTTTAGACACCTTATTCTTTAGGGGCTTTCCCTAATCATAGTCAGAGCCTCATTTTCGCGCCGGTATGGCGCACTTGTTTTTGAGGACAGCATGGCATGCAGCTGCATGTGTGTGGAGCTCTGATACATAGAAAAGTCTTTCTGAAGGCATCATTTGGTATCGTATTCCCCTTTGGGCTTGGTTGGGTCTCAGCAAAGCAGATTCCAGGGACTGTAAAGGGGTTAAATATAAAAACGGCTCCGGTTCCGTTATTTTAAGGGTTAAAGCTTCCAAATTTGGTGTGCAATACTTTTAAGGCTTTAAGACACTGTGGTGAAATTTTGGTGAATTTTGAACAATTCCTTCATACTTTTTCGCAATTGCAGTAATAAAGTGTGTTCAGTTTAAAATTTAAAGTGACAGTAACGGTTTTATTTTAAAACGTTTTTTGTGCTTTGTTATCAAGTTTATGCCTGTTTAACATGTCTGAACTACCAGATAGATTGTGTTCTGACTGTGGGGAAACCAAGGTTCCTTCTCATTTAACTATATGTATTTTATGTCATAAAAATTTTTAGTAAAAATGATGCCCAAGATGATTCCTCAAGTGAGGGGAGTAAGCATGGTACTGCATCATCCCCTCCTTCGTCTACACCAGTCTTGCCCATACAGGAGGCCCCTAGTACATCTAGTGCGCCAATACTCCTTACTATGCAACATTTAACGGCTGTAATGGATAATTCTATCAAAAACATTTTAGCCAATATGCCCACTTATCAGCGAAAGCGCGACTGCTCTGTTTTAGAAAATTCTGTAGAGCATGAGAACGCTGATGATATGGTTTCTGAAGGGCCCCTACACCAGTCTGAGGGGGCCAGGGAGGTTTTGTCTGAGGGAGAAATTTCAGATTCAGGAAACATTTCTCAACAAGCTGAACCTGATGTGATTACTTTTAAATTTAAGTTGGAACATCTCCGCGCTCTGCTTAAGGAGGTGTTATCCAATTTGGATGATTGTGATTATTTGGTCATTCCAGAACCACTATGTAAAATGGAAAAGTTCTTAGAGGGCCCCCCGAAGCTTTTCCTATATCCAAGCGGGTGGCGTACATTGTTAGTAAAGAATGGGACAGGCCCTGTATACCTTTAGTACCTCCCCCCATATTTATAAAATTGTTTTCCTATAGTCGACCCCAGAAAGGACTGATGGCAGACAGTCCCCAAGGTCGAGGGGGCGGTTTCTACTCTACACAAGCGCGCCACTATACCCATAGAAGATAGTTGTGCTTTCCAAGATCCTATGGATAAAAAATTAGAAGGTCTGCTAAAGATGTTTGTTCAGCAAGGTTCCCTTCTACAACCAATTGCATGCATTGTCCCTGTCACTGCAGCCGCGTGTTTCTAGTTTGATGAGCTAGGAAAGGCGATTATTAGTAATTCTTCTTCTTATGAGGAGATTATGGACAGAATTCGTGCTCTTAAATTGGCTAATTCTTTCACCCTAGACGCCACCTTGCAATTGGCTAGGTTAGCGGCGAAAAAATTCTGGGTTTGCTATTGTGGCGCAGAGCGCTTTGGTTAAAATCTTGGGCAGCGGATGCGTCTTCCAAGAACAAATTGCTTGACATTCCTTTCAAGGGGAAAACACTCTTTGGCCCTGACTTGAAAGAGATTATCTCTGATATCACTGGGGGCAAGGGCCACGCCCTTCCTCAGGATAGGTCTTTTCAAGACCAAAAATAAACCTAAGTTTCGTCCCTTTCGCAGAAACGGATCAGCCCCAAGGGCTACGTCCTCTAAGCAGGAAGGTAATACTTCTCAAGCCAATCCAGCCTGGAGACCTATGCAAGGCTGGAACAAAGGAAAGCAGGCCAGGAAACCTGCCACTGCTACCAAGACAGCATGAAATGCGGGCCCCCGATCCGGGACCGGATCTGGTGGGGGGCAGACTCTCTCTCTTCGCTCAGGCTTGGGCAAGAGATGTTCTGGATCCTTGGGCGCTAGAAATAGTCTCCCAAGGTTATTCTCTGGAGTTCAAGGGGCTTCCTCCAAGGGGGAGGTTCCACAGGTCTCAGTTGTCTTCAGACCACATAAGAAGACAGGCATTCTTACATTGGGTAGAAGACCTGCTAAAAATGGGAGTGATTCATCCTGTTCCATTAGGAGAACAAGGGATGGGGTTCTACTCCAATCTGTTCATAGTTCCCAAAAAAGAGGGAACGTTCAGACCAATCTTAGATCTCAAGATCTTGAACAAGTTTCTCAAGGTTCCATCGTTCAAGATGGAAACCATTCGAACACTTCTTCCATCCAGGAAGGTCAATTCATGACCAAGGTGGATTTCAAGGATGCGTATCTACATATTCCTATCCACAAGGAACATCATCGGTTCCTAAGGTTTGCATTCCTGGACAAGCATTTCCAGTTCGTGGCGTTTTCTTTCGGATTAGCCACTGCTCCTAGGATTTTCTCATAGGTACTAGGGTCCCTTCTGGCGGTGCTAAGACCAAGGGGCATTGCTGTAGTACCTTACTTGGACGACATTCTGATTCGAGCGTCGTCCCTTCCTCAAGTAAAGGCTCACACGGACATTGTCCTGGCCTTTCTCAGATCTCACGGATGGAAAGTGAACGTGGAAAAGAGTTCTCTATCTCCGTCAACGAGGGTTCCCTTCTTGGGAACTATAATAGACTCCTTAGAAATGAGGATTTTTCTGACAGAAGCCAGAAAAACAAAACTTCTAGACTCTTGTCGGATACTTCATTCCGTTCCTCTTCCTTCCATAGCGCAGTGCATGGAAGTGATAGGTTTGATGGTAGCGGCAATGGACATAGTTCCTTTTGTGCGCATTCATCTAAGACCATTACAACTGTTCATGCTCAGTCAGTGGAATGGGGACTATTCAGACTTGTCTCCGAAGATACAAGTAAATCAGAGGACCAGAGACTCATTCCGTTGGTGGCTGTCCCTGGACAACCTGTCACAAGGGATGACCTTCCGCAGACCAGAGTGGGTCATTGTCACGACCGACGCCAGTCTGATGGGCTGGGGCGCGGTCTGGGGATCCCTGAAAGCTCAGGGTCTTTGGTCTCGGGTAGAATCTCTTCTACCGATAAATATTCTGGAACTGAGAGCGATATTCAATGCTCTCAAAGCTTGGCCTCAGCTAGCGAGGGCCAAGTTCATACATCAACCATCAGGGGGGAACAAGGAGTTCCCTAGCGATGGAAGAAGTGACCAAAATCATTCTATGGGCGGAGTCTCACTCCTGCCACCTGTCTGCTATCCACATCCCAGGAGTGGAAAATTGGGAAGCGGATTTTCTGAGTCGTCAGACATTGCATCCGGGGGAGTGGGAACTCCATCCGGAAATCTTTGCCCAAGTCACTCAACCGTGGGGCATTCCAGACATGGATCTGATGGCCTCTCGTCAGAACTTCAGAGTTCCTTACTACGGGTACAGATCCAGGGATCCCAAGGCGGCTCTAGTGGATGCACTAGTAGCACCTTGGACCTTCAAACTAGCTTATGTGTTCCCGCCGTTTCCTCTCATCCCCAGGCTGGTAGCCAGGATCAATCAGGAGAGGGCGTCGGTGATTTTGATAGCTCCTGCGTGGCCACGCAGGACTTGGTATGCAGATCTGGTGAATATGTCATCGGCTCCACCATGGAAGCTACCTTTGAGAGACCTTCTTGTTCTAGGTCCGTTCGACCCACTCCAGCTGACTGCTTGGAGATTGAACGCTTGATCTTATCAAAGCGAGGGTTCTCAGATTCTGTTATTAATACTCTTGTTCAGGCCTGAAAGCCTGTAACCAGAAAAATTACCACATAATTTGGTATATCTGTTGGTGTGAATCTGCAGGATTCCCTTGGGACAAGGTTAAGATTCCTAAGAGTCTATCCTTCCTTCGAGAAGGATTGGAAAAAGGATTATCTGCAAGTTCCTTGATGGGACAGATTTCTGCCTTGTCTGTGTTACTTCACAAAAAGCTGGCAGCCGTGCCAGATGTTCTAGCCTTTGTTCAGGCTCTGGTTAGAATCAAGCCTGTTTACAAAATTTTGACTCCTCCTTGGAGTCTCAACCTAGTTCTTTCAGTTCTTCAGGGGGTTCCGTTTGAACCCTTACATTCCATTGATATTAAGTTATTATCTTGGAAAGTTTTGTTTTTGGTTGCAATTTCTTCTGCTAGAAGAGTTTCAGAATTATCTGCTCTGCAGTGTTCTTCTCCTTATCTGGTGTTCCATGCAGATAAGGTGGTTTTGCGTACTAAACCTGGTTTTCTTCCAAAAGTTGTTTCTAACAAAAACATTAACCAGGAGATAGTTGTGCCTTCTTTGTGTCCTAATCCAGTTTCAAAGAAGGAACGTTTGTTGCACAACTTGGATGTAGTTCGTGCTCTCAAATTTTACTTAGCAGCTACTAAGGATTTCAGACAAACTTTGTCTTTGTTTGTTGTTTATTCTGGTAAACGGAGAGGTCAAAAAGCAACTTCTACCTCTCTCTCCTTCTGGATTAAAAGCATTATCCGATTGGCTTATGAGACTGCCGGACGGCAGCCTCCTGAAAGAATCACAGCTCACTCCACTAGGGCTGTGGCTTCCACATGGGCCTTCAAGAACGAGGCTTCTGTTGATCAGATATGTAAGGCAGCGACTTGGTCTTCACTGCACACTTTTTCTAAATTTTACAAATTTGATACTTTTGCTTCTTCTGAGGCTATTTTTGGGAGAAAGGTTTTGCAAGCCGTGGTGCCTTCCATTTAGGTGACCTGATTTGCTCCCTCCCTTCATCCGTGTCCTAAAGCTTTGGTATTGGTTCCCACAAGTAAGGATGACGCCGTGGACCGGACACACCTATGTTGGAGAAAACAGAATTTATGTTTACCTGATAAATTACTTTCTCCAACGGTGTGTCCGGTCCACGGCCCGCCCTGGTTTTTTTAATCAGGTCTGATAATTTATTTTCTTTAACTACAGTCACCACGGTAACATATGGTTTCTCCTATGCAAATATTCCTCCTTAACGTCGGTCGAATGACTGGGGTAGGCGGAGCCTAGGAGGGATCATGTGACCAGCTTTGCTGGGCTCTTTGCCATTTCCTGTTGGGGAAGAGAATATCCCACAAGTAAGGATGACGCCGTGGACCGGACACACCGTTGGAGAAAGTAATTTATCAGGTAAACATAAATTCTGTTTTTCCCTATGGGATCCGGTAAGCCATTTTTATTCAGACAGTAAATAAGGGCTTCACAAGGGCTTATTAAGACTGTAGACATTTTCTGGGCTAAATCGATTCATATATTACACATATTTAGCCTTGAGGAATCATTTAATCTGGGTATTTTGGTAAAATAATATCGGCAGGCACTGTTTTAGACACCTTATTCTTTAGGGCCTTTCCCTAATCATAGGCAGAGCCTCATTTTCGCGCCGGTATTGCGCACTTGTTTTTGAGAGGCATGACATGCAGTCGCATGTGTGAGGAGCTCTGATACATAGAAAAGACTTTCTGAAGGCGTCATTTGGTATCGTATTCCCCTTTGGGCTTGGTTGGGTCTCAGCAAAGCAGATACCAGGGACTGTAAAGGGGTTAAAGTTTAAAACGGCTCCGGTTCCGTTATTTTAAGGGTTAAAGCTTCCAAATTTGGTGTGCAATACTTTTAAGGCTTTAAGACACTGTGGTGAAATTTTGGTGAATTTTGAACAATTCCTTCATACTTTTTCGCAATTGCAGTAATAAAGTGTGTTCAGTTTAAAATTTAAAGTGACAGTAACGGTTTTATTTTAAAACGTTTTTTGTACTTTGTTATCAAGTTTATGCCTGTTTAACATGTCTGAACTACCAGATAGACTGTGTTCTGAATGTGGGGAAGCCAGGGTTCCTTCTCATTTAAATAAATGTGATTTATGTGACACTGAAAATGATGCCCAAGATGATTCCTCAAGTGAGGGGAGTAAGCATGGTACTGCATCATTCCCTCCTTCGTCTACACGAGTCTTGCCCACTCAGGAGGCCCCTAGTACATCTAGCGCGCCAATACTCCTTACTATGCAACAATTAACGGCTGTAATGGATAATTCTATCAAAAACATTTTAGCCAAAATGCCCACTTATCAGCGTAAGCGCGACTGCTCTGTTTTAGATACTGAAGAGCATGAGGACGCTGATGATAATGGTTCTGAAATGCCCCTACACCAGTCTGAGGGGGCCAGGGAGGTTTTGTCTGAGGGAGAAATTTCAGATTCAGGGAAAATTTCTCAACAAGCTGAACCCGATGTGATTACATTTAAATTTAAGTTGGAACATCTCCGCGCTCTGCTTAAGGAGGTATTATCCACTCTGGATGATTGTGAGAATTTGATCATCCCAGAGAAACTATGTTAAATGGACAAGTTCCTAGAGGTCCCGGGGCTCCCAGAAGCTTTTCCTATACCCAAGCGGGTGGCGGACATTGTAAATAAAGAATGGGAAAGGCCCGGTATACCTTTCGTCCCTCCCCCCATATTTAAAAAATTGTTTCCTATGGTCGACCCCAGAAAGGACTTATGGCAGACAGTCCCCAAGGTCGAGGGAGCGGTTTCTACTTTAAACAAACGCACCACTATACCCATAGAAGATAGTTGTGCTTTCAAAGATCCTATGGATAAAAAATTAGAAGGTTTGCTTAAAAAGATGTTTGTTCAGCAGGGTTACCTTCTACAACCAATTTCATGCATTGTCCCTGTCACTACAGCCGCGTGTTTCTGGAGAGCTAGTAAAGGCGATCGATAGTGATTCTCCTCCTTATGAGGAGATTATGGACAGAATCCGTGCTCTCAAATTGGCTAATTCTTTCACCCTAGACGCCACTTTGCAATTGGCTAGGTTAGCGGCAAAGAATTCTGGGTTTGCTATTGTGGCGCGCAGAGCGCTTTGGTTGAAATCTTGGTCAGCTGATGCGTCTTCCAAGAACAAACTCCTTAACATTCCTTTCAAGGGGAAAACGCTGTTTGGCCCTGACTTGAAAGAGATTATCTCTGATATCACTGGGGGTAAGGGCCACGCCCTTCCTCAGGATAGGTCTTTCAAGGCCAAAAATAAACCTAATTTTCGTCCCTTTCGTAGAAACGGACCACCCCAAGTGCTACGTCCTCTAAGCAAGAGGGTAATACTTCTCAAGCCAAGCCAGCCTGGAGACCAATGCAAGGCTGGAACAAGGGAAAGCAGGCCAAGAAACCTGCCACTGCTACCAAGACAGCATGAAATGTTGGCCCCCGATCCGGGACCGGATCTGGTGGGGGGCAGACTCTCTCTCTTCGCTCAGGCTTGGGCAAGAGATGTTCTGGATCCTTGGGCACTTAGAAATAGTCTCCCAAGGTTATCTTCTGGAATTCAAGGGGCTTCCCCCAAGGGGGAGGTTCCACAGGTCTCAATTGTCTTCAGACCACATAAAAAGACAGGCATTCTTACATTGTGTAGAAGACCTGTTAAAAATGGGAGTGATTCATCCTGTTCCATTAGGAGAACAAGGGATGGGGTTCTACTCCAATCTGTTCATAGTTCCCAAAAAAGAGGGAACGTTCAGACCAATCTTAGATCTCAAGATCTTAAACAAGTTTCTCAAGGTTCCATCGTTCAAAATGGAAACCATTCGAACAATTCTTCCTTCCATCCAGGAAGTTCAATTCATGACCACGGTGGATTTAAAGGATGCGTATCTACATATTCCTATCCACAAGGAACATCATCGGTTCCTAAGGTTCGCATTCCTGGACAAGCATTACCAGTTCGTGGCGCTTCCTTTCGGATTAGCCACTGCTCCAAGGATTTTCACAAAGGTACTAGGGTCCCTTCTAGCGGTGCTAAGACCAAGGGGCATTGCAGTAGTACCTTACTTGGACGACATTCTGATTCAAGCGTCGTCCCTTCCTCAAGCAAAGGCTCACACGGACATAGTCCTGGCCTTTCTCAGATCTCACGGATGGAAAGTGAACGTGGAAAAGAGTTCTCTATCTCCGTCGACAAGGGTTCCCTTCTTGGGAACAATAATAGACTCCTTAGAAATGAGGATTTTTCTGACAGAGGCCAGAAAAACAAAACTTCTAAACTCTTGTCGGACACTTCATTCCGTTCCTCTTCCTTCCATAGCGCAGTGCATGGAAGTAATAGGTTTGATGGTAGCGGCAATGGACATAGTTCCTTTTGCGCGCATTCATCTAAGACCATTACAACTGTGCATGCTCAGTCAGTGGAATGGGGACTATACAGACTTGTCTCCGAAGATACAAGTAAATCAGAGGACCAGAGACTCACTCCGTTGGTGGCTGTCCCTGGACAACCTGTCACAAGGGATGACCTTCCGCAGACCAGAGTGGGTCATTGTCACGACCGACGCCAGTCTGATGGGCTGGGGCGCGGTCTGGGGATCCCTGAAAGCTCAGGGTCTTTGGTCTCGGGAAGAATCTCTTCTACCGATAAATATTCTGGAACTGAGAGCGATATTCAATGCTCTCAAGGCTTGGCCTCAGCTAGCAAAGGCCAAGTTCATACGGTTTCAATCAGACAACATGACGACTGTTGCGTACATCAACCATCAGGGGGGAACAAGGAGTTCCCTGGCGATGGAAGAAGTGACCAAAATCATTCAATGGGCGGAGACTCACTCCTGCCACCTGTCTGCAATCCACATCCCAGGAGTGGAAAATTGGGAAGCGGATTTTCTGAGTCGTCAGACATTACATCCGGGGGAGTGGGAACTCCATCCGGAAATCTTTGCCCAAATTACTCAACTGTGGGGCATTCCAGACATGGATCTGATGGCCTCTCGTCAGAACTTCAAGGTTCCTTGCTACGGGTCCAGATCCAGGGATCCCAAGGCGACTCTAGTAGATGCACTAGTAGCACCTTGGACCTTCAAACTAGCTTATGTATTCCCGCCGTTTCCTCTCATCCCCAGGCTGGTAGCCAGGATCCATCAGGAGAGGGCGTCGGTGATCTTGATAGCTCCTGCGTGGCCACGCAGGACTTGGTATGCAGATCTGGTGAATATGTCATCGGCTCCACCATGGAAGCTACCTTTGAGACGAGACCTTCTTGTTCAAGGTCCGTTCGAACATCCGAATCTGGTCTCACTCCAGCTGACTGCTTGGAGATTGAACGCTTGATCTTATCAAAACGAGGGTTCTCAGATTCTGTTATTGATACTCTTGTTCAGGCCAGAAAGCCTGTAACTAGAAAAATTTACCACAAAATACGGAAAACATATATATGTTGGTGTGAATCTAAAGGATTCCCTTGGGACAAGGTAAAGATTCCTAAGATTCTATCCTTTCTTCAAGAAGGATTGGAGAAAGGATTATCTGCAAGTTCCTTGAAGGGACAGATTTCTGCCTTGTCTGTGTTACTCCACAAAAAGCTGGCAGCTGTGCCAGATGTTCAAGCCTTTGTTCAGGCTCTGGTTAGAATTAAGCCTGTTTACAAACCTTTGACTCCCCCTTGGAGTCTCAACTTAGTTCTTTCAGTTCTTCAGGGGGTTCCGCTTGAACCCTTACATTCCGTTGATATTAAGTTATTATCTTGGAAAGTTTTGTTTTTGGTTGCAATTTCTTCTGCCAGAAGAGTTTCAGAATTATCTGCTCTGCAGTGTTCTCCTCCTTATCTGGTGTTCCATGCAGATAAGGTGGTTTTACGTACTAAACCTGGTTTTCTTCCAAAAGTTGTTTCTAAGAAAAACATTAACCAGGAGATAGTCGTGCCTTCTTTGTGTCCGAAACCAGTTTCGAAGAAGGAACGTTTGTTGCACAATTTGGATGTTGTTCGCGCTCTAAAATTCTATTTAGATGCTACAAAGGATTTTAGACAAACATCTTCCTTGTTTGTTGTTTATTCTGGTAAAAGGAGAGGTCAAAAAGCAACTTCTACCTCTCTCTCTTTTTGGATTAAAAGCATCATCAGATTGGCTTACGAGACTGCCGGACGGCAGCCTCCTGAAAGAATCACAGCTCATTCCACTAGGGCTGTGGCTTCCACATGGGCCTTCAAGAACGAGGCTTCTGTTGATCAGATATGTAGGGCAGCGACTTGGTCTTCACTGCACACTTTTACCAAATTTTACAAGTTTGATACTTTTGCTTCTTCTGAGGCTGTTTTTGGGAGAAAGGTTTTGCAAGCCGTGGTGCCTTCCATTTAGGTGACCTGATTTGCTCCCTCCCTTCATCCGTGTCCTAAAGCTTTGGTATTGGTTCCCACAAGTAAGGATGACGCCGTGGACCGGACACACCTATGTTGGAGAAAACAGAATTTATGTTTACCTGATAAATTACTTTCTCCAACGGTGTGTCCGGTCCACGGCCCGCCCTGGTTTTTTAATCAGGTCTGATAATTTATTTTCTTTAACTACAGTCACCACGGTATCATATGGTTTCTCCTATGCAAATATTCCTCCTTAACGTCGGTCGAATGACTGGGGTAGGCGGAGCCTAGGAGGGATCATGTGACCAGCTTTGCTGGGCTCTTTGCCATTTCCTGTTGGGGAAGAGAATATCCCACAAGTAAGGATGACGCCGTGGACCGGACACACCGTTGGAGAAAGTAATTTATCAGGTAAACATAAATTCTGTTTTTCCCCTCAGAGTACAGTGCTTGTCACAGGGATGAATATGGGGTATGGTTTATGATTCTTTTTTCACATCATGGGAATTTTTTCATAAACCCTCTAATTGGTAGTAGGGGCTTGTTTTTTGCCTTCCTTTATGGATCTACCATATACTCCTCCTATTCAATAACATCTGCTGATATGTTTCAGTACTGGTTTGCTGTTTGCCGCTTGTTTGTTAATGGATTACATTTTTTTTACTCATTTATGCTTGTTTTAACCCTTTAACGACGCATGTCGTACAGGGTACGTCGCACACTACCTGGTCTTTAAAGACCAGCGACGTACCCTGTACGTCGATTCCAGACGCTTTCAAGGTATTGCTGTGATGCCTCGACATTGAGGCATCACTGCAATACCTTTTTTCCAAAACCGAAGCAGAGAGAGCCACTGTAGCCCTCTCTGCACCTGTAGCGATGGGCCCGATCATTGGTGGGTGGGAGCAGCTGCAGGGAGGCGGGTGGGCGGCACATCGCTACCCGGCATCCGGTTCCTGAATGTGCAATGTGCACGCCGGGAGCCTGCAGGGAGCGCGATCGCGTAACAGCCACTGCCACCAATGAATTAATGAATGGGAGAGAGGGAGGGGGGGAAATAATTGTCAAAAGGATCTGGGAGGGAGGAGGGTATTGGGGGGGCAGCTACACTACAGAAAAAATGTAATTACGTATAAAAAAATAAACATTTTTGGAAGGCAAATTGGGTACTGGCAGACAGCTGCCAGTACCCAAGATGGCAGCAAATAGGATGTGGGCAAGAGATATAGAGCTGTTTGGGGGGGATCAGAGAGGTTAGGGGCTAAGGGGGGGTCCATCACAGCTAAACGGATATTTTTTTTTAAAAAAAAATTCATAAAGAGTTTCTGCCAGTACTTAAGATGGCGGGGACAATTGTGGGGTGGGAGAGAGATGTTTGGGAGGGATCAGGGGGTGGGATCTCTCAGGTGGGAGGCTGATCTCTACACTAAAGCTAAAATTAACCCTGCAAGCTCCCTACAAGCTATCTAATTAACCCATGCACTGCTGGGCATAATACACGTGTGATGCGCAGCTACATTTAGCAGCCTTCTAATTATCAACAAGCAACACAAAATCCATAAATGTCTGCTATTTCTGAACAAAGGTGATCCCAGAGAAGCATTTACATCCATTTATGCCGTAATTGCACAAGTTTGTAAATAATTTCAGTGAGAAACCTAAAATTGTAAAAAATTTAAATTTTTTTTTTATTTGATCGCATTTGGCGGTGAAATGGTGGCATGAAATATACCAAGATGGGCCTAGATCAATACTTGGGGTTGTCTACTACACTACACTAAAGCTAAAATTAACCCTAGAAGCTCCCTACATGCTCCCTAATTAACCCCTTCACTGCTGGGCATAATACATGTGTGGTGCGCAGTGGCATTTAGCGTCCTTCTAATTACCAAAAAGCAATGCCAAAGCCATATATGTCTGCTATTTATGAACAAAGGGGATCCCAGAGAAGCGTTTACAACCATTTATGCCATAATTGCACAAGTTGTTTGCAAATAATTTCAGTGAGAAACCTAAAGTTTGTGAAAAAAATTATGAAAAAGTGAATTTTTTCTTTATTTGATCTCATTTGGTGGCATGAAATATACCAAAATGGGCCTAGATCAATACTTTGGGATGTCTTCTAAAATAAAATATATACATGTCAAGGGATATTCAGGGATTCCTGAAAGATATCAGGGTTCCAATGTAACTAGCGCTAATTTTGAAAAAAAGTGGTTTGGAAATAGCAAAGTGCTACTTGTACTTATTGCCCTATAACTTGCAAAAAAAGCAAAGAACATGTAAATATTGGGTATTTCTAAACTCAGGACAAAATTTAGAAACTATTTAGCATGGGTGTTTTTTGGTGGTTGTAGATGTGTAACAGATTTTGGGGGTCAAAGTTAGAAAAAGTGTGTGTTTTTTTACATTTTTTTCCTCATATATTATAATGTTTTTTATAGTAAATTATAAGATATGATGAAAATAATGGTATCTTTAGAAAGTCCATTTAATGGCGAAAAAAACGGTATATAATATGTGTGGGTACAGTAAATGAGTAAGAGGAAAATTACAGCTAAACACAAACACCGCAGAAATGTAAAAATAGCCCTGGTCCTTAAGGGAAAGAAAATGAAAAATGGCCTTGTCCTTAAGGGGTTAAACAACCAGAAATTCCACTTTTTATTAATGTAAAAAATACCTTGTGTTAGTAGTTTTGCATGGCTCTCTAGACTGCAGGTTTTTTTTACATTTTGAGGTTGTGGACAGGTCAGCCAAATGGATAGCATCCGACCACCTCAATACATAGTGTGCACTCTTCCTATTCATTAATTTCCTTTCATGTGCATGGGGTAAATAGAGGTTAATCACAATCCATAGCTTCTTTTCAGCCAGCAGAGCATTGTTACATAATGGGGGTTGATTTATCAAGCTGCGGTGGACAGGGGCGCACATAGGCTCTGGAGGGCTAAGTTCCGCTGCCGCAATTCAGCATTGCACGTGAGCGCTATTTTGCGCTCGCGTGCAATCCTACCCACGCACGGGCAGGAGCTGTCAATCTCTGTCAGGTTAGGAAATGTCCAGAAGAAGACCCAAATGCTAGGGCGAACTTAAACAACACCCTTGCACTCTGAGTTTAATCCAGGACGTGACCCCACGACAACCTCCAAAAAACAAAGTACTCACGATATGGAGCAGGGTTAGCCTGTACCAAAGTAATTCATGATATCAGCCAGATAGACTTCTGAATAAGGAACTGGTTTCAGGAAATGTCTTCCACAGTATCAGGAGAGCAGGGATAGTCCACTTATTCTCAGACAGAAGAAGGGTAAAACAGGAAGCAGTTAATAATGCAGGAGTAGGTCATTTGTTATCAGACAGTCTGAAGGTTAACACTGTGTAGACAGTCTTTGCAGAGTATGCAACAGGTAATCAGGCAGTTTGAGGGTAAACACTGTGTAGTCAGAACTTGCAGAATTAACAACATGTAATCAGGTAGTTTGAAGGTTAACACTGTGTTGTCAGAACTTGCAGAGATAGCAACAGGTAAGCTGGTACTTTGAAGGTTAACACAGATGAATCAGTACTTGTTGAGATTGGCAACAGGATATCAAGCAGTTTGAAGGTTTACACTGAATAATTGTATTTGCAGAGTTTGGAAACAGGTAAACATGCAGATTGAAGGTTTCACACAAATAACAGTATTTGAATAGTTTGGCAGTACACAGAGTAGTCTGAATATGCAGGGTTTGCAGCAGGTAAACAGGAAGTTTGAAAGTTTCACAAAACAAACAGTACTTGCATTGTTTGGAGACAGGTAATCAGGAGGTAGAAGGTTAATCCAGCATAGTAAATCCTTGAAGAGATTGGCAACAGAAAAGCAGCAGTTAGAGAGATTCCTCAGCGAAATCCTATCAGAAGCCAAAAAGTTAACAAACAAACTGGCACTGGAGAAACAGGAAGCCAAGAATAAAAAGCCTGGTTGTGACATCAGGAAGGGGTGGCTCAGACACCTGTCAATCAAGCAAACAGAGAGGACTGCAGAGCTTCCCAGCAGCTGAGCGTGACAGTGCCCCCTCCTCAAGGACCCGACCGGGCCTGGCAGGGTATTTCTTGTGAAAAGACTTGACAAGAGCTGGAGCATGATGAACATGAGAGGCCGGTTCCCAAGATCGTTCAGAGATAGGATAACCCTTCCAATGGACCAGGTAGTACAGCCGATTGCCCTGTAGCTTGGAATCGAGAATCTGGCTGACTTCAAACTCAGAAGTTCCCTCTACGGAAAGTGGAGGAGGTGGTTTACTCTTGATAGAGTACCGATTGTAGATGACTGGCTTGAGTAGGGAGGCATGAAACACTGGATGGATCTTGAGAGTCTTGGGTAAGGCCAGGCGGTATGCAGAAGAACAAACTCTGGAAACAATTCGAAAAGGTCCAATGTACTTAGGACCCAACTTGGTACAAGGTTGTTTTAGACGTATGAATCTGGTGGATAAAAATACTCTGTCTCCAGTACGAAGTAAAGGAGCCTTGCACCTTCTGCGATCAGCATATTTCTTATGTCTTAAGGAAGAAGAGAGTAGATTTTGACGAATGAGTTGCCAGTGATTACTGAGATTTTTCACTGTACGATCTGCTCCAGGGACTTCAGTAGAACTGGTAATCATAGGAAAGGTTCTAGGTTCAAATCCATAAGCTGCCTTAAAGGAAGAGGTCTGTAATGAGGCGTTATAACGTGAGTTGTGAGCTAATTCCGCCAAAGGCAATAACTGAGACCAGTTGGAGTGGTGATGGTCTACATAATGTCTTAGAAAAGATTCCAAGGCTTGATTTACACGCTCAGTCTGTCCGTTGGATTGAGGATGGTGTGCAGTAGAAAGTGATATGTTGATTCCGAAGTGTTTACAAAAAGACCTCCAAAATTTGGAAACAAATTGGACTCCACGATCTGAGACTATGTCAGTGGGAAAACCATGTAAACGAGATATATGTAGAACAAAGAGTTCAGAAAGTCTTTGAGCTGAAGGCAAGCCTGGAAGAGGTATGAAGTGAGCAGACTTGGAGAACCGATCCACCACTACCCAAATGGTCGTATTTCCAGCAGAAACAGGAAGATCTGTAACAAAGCCCATGGATAAGTGAGACCAAGGGTAATGAGGAATAGGAAGAGGGTGTAATAGACCAAGCGGTCGATGAGAAGATTGTTTGTTCGAAGCACAAGAACTACAAGCAGCAATATAATCCTTAACATCCCTCCTCATAGTGGACCACCAAACATGCTGCTTCAGTTTCCACAATGTATTGGTTATTCCCGGATGACCTGCTGAAATGTTGTCATGAGCTTAACGTAGAAGCTTAAGACGTAATCCTTTGGGTACATACAGGATACCAGAAGGTAGTTTGCAAGAAGATGGTACCCGGACTTGAGCAGCATGTAAAGCCTGTACTGGAAAAGAGGATACTTGAGCCAAAACTTTGACTGGACGTAGTATAGGTTCTGAATCCAATGGAGAAGGTTCAGAAGATTGGAACTGCCTAGATAAAGCATCTGCCTTGGAATTTTTTTAACCAGGAACATAGGAAAGTACAAAATTAAACCTGGAGAAGAACAAGGCCCACCGAGCCTGACGAGGATTGAGACGTGTAGCTGTTTGGAGGTATAAAAGATTCTTGTGATCTGTCAGAATGAAAAAAGGTTGACTGGTACCCTCTAACCAATGCCTCCATCCAAAGCTAATTTTATAGCCAAAAGCTCCTTATTGCCCACATCATAATTTAACTCGGCAGGATTGAATTTTTTCGAAAAGAACGCCACAGGATGTATCTTGCTGGTAGTCGGATCACGTTGGGAGAGAACAGCTCCAGCTGCTATAGAGGAAGCGTCAACCTCCAAAATAAACTGGAAATCAGGAATTGGATGACTGAGAAGAAGTGCAGAAGAAAATGCTGATTTTAGCGTTTCAAAAGCCTGTACTGCCGAAGAGGACCAGTTCTTACAATTTTGCCCTTTCTTAGTAAGAGAAGTGAGTGGAGACGTGATGTCAGCAAAGTTCTTTATAAACTTTCTATAGTAATTGGCAAAGCCAAGAAACCTCTGCAGGGATTTAAGAGTAGTTGGTCTGGGCCAGTCCTTGATAGCCGACAGTTTAGCAGGATCCATCTCAAAACCTGATTCAGAAATGATATACCCCAAAAAGGGGATGGAACTCTGATGAAAAGAGCATTTCTCCAATTTAGCGAACAGGGAATTGTCTCGTAACCTCTGAAGAACCAGTCTTACATGATGTACATGTTCCTGTAATGTTTTCGAATAGATTAGAATGTCATCGAGGTAAATGATAACAAATTGATTTAGATAATCTCTGAAGATTTCATTAAAGTGCTGAAATACTGCTGGTGCATTGCACAATCCAAATGGCATTACTAGATACTCGTAGTGACCAAATCTAGTGTTAAATGCCGTCTTCCATTTGTCTCCTTTACGGATTCTGACCAGATTGTAGGCCCCACGGAGATCTAACTTGGAAAAAATAGAAGCACCTTGAAGACAATCGAATAACTCAGAAATGAGCGGCAGAGGATAGCTGTTTTTGACAGTAATCTGATTCAAGGCTCGATAATCAATACAGGGACGAAGACCTCCATCTTTTTTCCCAATGAAGAAAAAACCTGCACCCACAGGTGAAGAGAAAGGACGAATGAATCCTCTGGATAAGTTGTCCTTTATGTATTACTCAAGAGAGACATTTTCTTGACGAGAGAGGGGATAGGTCCTTCCCTTAGGTAGAGGAGCCCCTGAATACAATTCGATAGGACAGTCAAATATCCGGTGTGGAGGTAACGTCTCAGCCTCTTTTTTAGAAAACACATCACAAAAGGCATGATAGTAATTAGGCAATGATTCAGGAACTTCCACCATAGCTACGACAGGACAAGATGGTTTAGAGGGATTTTGCAGGCAATGTTTGAAACAGGTAGTTCCCCAGGAAATAAGTTCTCCTTTAGACCATGAGAAAACTGGATCATGAAGCTTGCAACCAAGGTAACCCCAGAATCAATGGTATGTGGGGAGAAGAGATGACATCAAAACTAATAATTTCAGAATGAAGTATGCCCACAGTCAAAAGAAGAGGAATGGTAGAATGTTGTATGATACCAGTACCTAGAGGCTGTCCACTGACAGTAGTTACCTTAATTAACTGTTTCTTGGCTTGAAGAGGAATCCTGAGAGAGTCAGCAAAGTTTGAATCAATGAATACTCCAGCAGCTCCAGAATCGATGAGAGCTTGAGCTCGAAACTTGGTGTTTCCAAAAGAGATAGTTACAGGAATAAAAAGTTTAGAAAGACATGGGATTCTGGCTTAACTCTGTCCCTCTATCAAAAGTTAAGCCTTGGCTTTTACTGGCCGGATAGGACAGTCCTTCAGTAAATGTCCTTTGGTACCACAATACAGACATAACCCAAGAGTACGCCTTCTATGGCGTTCAGCTTCTGACAATTTAATAGCTCCTACTTCCATGGGTTCCACAGACTCAGGAGATTGGGAATTATTATTAGAAAGACTTGAGGTTCGAATAGGAGGACAAAAGAAGATTTAACAAAGGATCTCCGATTCCTATCTCTCTCCTGAAGACGTTCAGAATGCCGGGCGTCAAGAGTAATACATAAATTGATAAGACCCTCCAATGAATCAGGGAGTTCCCGAAATACAAGTTCATCCTTAAGGCGTTCGCAAAGTCCTTTGCAAAAGGCTGCCCGTAAGGCTCCATGGTTCCAATCAGTTTCTGCGGCTAAAGTCCTGAATTCAATAGCATATTGAGCTACCGAAAGGGATCCCTGTCTCAGATCCAACAATCCTGCCTCAGCAGCTGCAGACCGCCCAGGCTTGTCAAAAACAGAAGAAAAAATGGACACAAATTATTCCACATCCTGTAGTAACGGATCATTATTCTCTAAAAGAGGGGACACCCAGGCTAGAGCCTTACCCTACAAGAGAGAAATAATAAAGGTGATTTTGGAAGTAGAATTGGAAAAAACTTGAGGATTGTTTCTGAAGTGTAAACAACACTGATTAAGGAATCCACGGCATTCTTCAGGATTACCGTCATATTTATCTGTAAGTGGGATTTGTGGTATATTCTGTCCAACAGTTTGAGGTGGATTAAAGACAGCATTGGTGCTAGTAGCAGTGGCAGCAGGAGTCACCGTCCCTTGAGAAGAAGCGTAGAGGTTATGTAGCAGAGCAGTAATCTGGTCAAGCTTGGTATCCAAAGATTGCAAATGAGCAGAATGATTTCCTAGAAGTTGCCCTTGTAGAGCCACAGCCCTGGATAACTCGTCAGGGTCCATATTATTTCCAGTTTGTACTGTCAGGTTAGGAAATGTCCAGAAGAAGACCCAAATGCTAGGGCGAACTTAAACAACACCCTTGCACTCTGAGTTTAATCCAGGACGTGACCCCACGACAACCTCCAAAAAACAAAGTACTCACGATATGGAGCAGGGTTAGCCTGTACCAAAGTAATTCATGATATCAGCCAGATAGACTTCTGAATAAGGAACTGGTTTCAGGAAATGTCTTCCACAGTATCAGGAGAGCAGGGATAGTCCACTTATACTCAGACAGAAGAAGGGTAAAACAGGAAACAGTTAATAATGCAGGAGTAGGTCATTTGTTATCAGACAGTCTGAAGGTTAACACTGTGTAGACAGTCTTTGCAGAGTATGCAACAGGTAATCAGGCAGTTTGAGAGTTAACACTGTGTAGACAGTCTTTGCAGAGTATGCAACAGGTAATCAGGCAGTTTGAGGGTAAACACTGTGTAGTCAGAACTTGCAGAATTAACAACATGTAATCAGGTAGTTTGAAGGTTAACACTGTGTTGTCAGAACTTGCAGAGATAGCAACAGGTAAGCTGGTAGTTTGAAGGTTAACACAGATGAATCAGTACTTGTTGAGATTGGCAACAGGATATCAAGCAGTTTGAAGGTTTACACGGAATAATTGTATTTGCAGAGTTTGGAAACAGGTAAACATGCAGATTGAAGGTTTCACACAAATAACAGTATTTGAATAGTTTGGCAGTACACAGAGTAGTCTGAATATGCAGGGTTTGCAGCAGGTAAACAGGAAGTTTGAAAGTTTCACAAAACAAACAGTACTTGCATTGTTTGGAGACAGGTAATCAGGAGGTAGAAGGTTAATCCAGCATAGTAAATCCTTGAAGAGATTGGCAACAGAAAAGCAGCAGTTAGAGAGATTCCTCAGCGAAATCCTATCAGAAGCCAAAAAGTTAACAAACAAACTGGCACTGGAGAAACAGGAAGCCAAGAATAAAAAGCCTGGTTGTGACATCATCAGGAAGGGGTGGCTCAGACACCTGTCAATCAAGCACACAGAGAGGACTGCAGAGCTTCCCAGCAGCTGAGCGTGACAATCTCCCAGGTCGGACAAGACCGGGGAGATTAAAATTCGCCACCTAAGAGGTGGTGAAAGGTTAGGGAAGCAGTTTATGACCGCTGCTTGTTAAATACAGACTGTAGGTTCTCTTGTGAGAACCTGCAGTCGTAGCGGGGCGAAGGGGGTTGATAAATCGACCCCATAGTATATGCAGAGCATCTGCTATAACAAGCGTATTGGGTAGATTTTTATATATGTTTTTAGCCACACTAACTTGGCAGAAGAATGGCGAATGGACCATCCTCTTGTAAAAGCAGTCCACTTGAGTTATATGTCTATTTCCTGTATCACTAAGAGTTATAAACAAATATAAACAAATATCATCATCATCGGGAGCGATTAGCTACTTAATACAGGACTAATGAGCTGCAGCCTGTAATAATAGTATATTGTGGTGACTCCTAAACTTCACTCCTGGCTACTGACTGAGTCAGATCTTGCTGCGGGTGCTCTGGAGGAGCCGACACACCGATTGGACGAGTCCCTGTGATGCAAACAGCTCCAGCGTGTCTGTCGGGCGACCCACAACAGTCCCGACCTGCTACCATTGGCACTCTGTGCCGCTCCGTCTGTGAGTAGTTTGTGTATTTGGGGGGAGGTCTAACTTTTGTACCTCTGGTTATCCCATACAATACTGCTGTTTGGCGCCTCTCCTCTTTTGTCTTTGTCTGTAGGAGTTCACCCTGGATTATCTTTTTGGGAGTGCTGCCTGAATCATTTGGATCCGTCTGAAGTGTAATCGTTGCACACAAGCGAACCTCTGTGGGGATTATCGATCCTTGTCTGTTTATTATAAAGTATATTAATATATTAATGTTGGTTGTGCAAAGCTGGGGGATGGGTAGTGAAGGCGTTATCTATCTTTCTTTCATGTAATTGGCAAGAGTCCATGAGCTAGTGACACATGGGATATACAATCCTACCAGGAGGGGCAAAGTTTCCCAAACCTCAAAATGCATATAAATACACCCCTCACCACACCCACAATTCAGTTTTACAAACTTTGCCTCCTATGGAGGTGGTGAAGTAAGTTTGTGCTAAGATTTCTACGTTGATATGCGCTTCTCAGCATTGTTGAAGCCCGATTCCTCTCAGAGTACAGCGAATGTCAGAGGGACGTGAAGGGAGTATCACCTATTGAATACGATGATTTCTCTAACGAGGGTCTTTTTCATGGGTTCTCTGTTATCGGTCGTAGAGATTCATCTCCTACCTCCCTTTTCAGATCGACGATTTACTCTCAATTTACCATTGCTTCTACTGATAACTGTTTCAGTACTGGTTTAGCTATCTGCTATATGTGGATGGGTGTCTTTTGGTAAGTATGTTTTCTCCAACATAGGTGTGTCCGGTCCACGGCGTCATCCTTACTTGTGGGATATTCTCCTCCCCAACAGGAAATGGCAAAGAGCCCAGCAAAGCTGGTCACATGATCCCTCCTAGGCTCCACCTTCCCCAGTCATTCTCTTTGCCGTTGTACAGGCAACATCTCCACGGAGATGGCTTAGAGTTTTTTAGTGTTTAACTGTAGTTTTTATTATTCAATCAAGAGTTTGTTATTTTAAAATAGTGCTGGTATGTACTATTTACTCTGAAACAGAAAAGAGATGAAGATTTCTGTTTGTAAGAGGAAAATGATTTTAGCAACCGTTACTAAAATCGATGGCTGTTTCCACACAGGACTGTTGAGAGGAATTAACTTCAGTTGGGGGAAACAGTGAGCAGACTTTTGCTGCTTGAGGTATGACACATTTCTAACAAGACGATGTAATGCTGGAAGCTGTCATTTTCCCTATGGGATCCGGTAAGCCATTTTTTATTACATAAAGAAAAAAAGGGCTTCACAAGGGCTTTTAAGACTGTAGACATTTTCTGGGCTAAAACGATTTATATATAAGCATATTTTATACCCCATAGCCTTGAGGAATTATTTTAATCTTGGGAACTATGTAAAATAACCGGCAGGCACTGTATTGGACACCTTATTCTCTAGGGGCTTTCCCTAATCATAGGCAGAGTCTCATTTTCGCGCCTCTATTGCGCACTTGTTTTTGGGAAGCATGACATGCAGATGCATGTGTGAGGAGCTCTGATACATAGAAAAGACTTTCTGAAGGCGTCATTTGGTATCGTATTCCCCTTTGGGCTTGGTTGGGTCTCAGCAAAGCAGATACCAGGGACTGTAAAGGGGTTAAATATAAAAACGGCTCCGGTTCCGTTATTTTAAGGGTTAAAGTTTCCAAATTTGGTGTGCAATACTCTTAAGGCTTTAAGACACTGTGGTGAAATTTTGGTGAATTTTGAACAAATCCTTCATACTTTTTCACATTTTCAGTAATAAAGTGTGTTCAGTTTAAAATTTAAAGTGACAGTAACGGTTTTATTTTAAAACGTTTTTTGTACTTTGTTATCAAGTTTATGCCTGTTTAACATGTCTGAACTACCAGATAGACTGTGTTCTGTATGTGGGGAAGCCAAGGTTCCTTCTCATTTAAATAGATGTGATTTATGTGACACAAAATTTAGAGAAAATGATGCCCAAGATGATTCCTCAAGTGAGGGGAGTAAGCATGGTACTGCATCATCCCCTCCTTCGTCTACACCAGTCTTGCCCACACAGGAGGCCCCTAGTACATCTAGTGCGCCAATACTCCTTACTATGCAACAATTAACGGCTGTAATGGATAATTCTATCAAAAACATTTTAGCCAAAATGCCCACTTATCAGCGAAAGCGCGACTGCTCTGTTTTAGAAAATACTGAAGAGCATGAGGACGCTGATGATATTGGTTCTGAAGTGCCCCTACACCAGTCTGAGGGGGCCAGGGAGGTTTTGTCTGAGGGAGAAATTTCAGATTCAGGGAAAATTTCTCAACAAGCTGAACCTGATGTGATTACATTTAAATTTAAATTGGAACATCTCCGCGCTCTGCTTAAGGAGGTGTTATCTACTCTGGATGATTGTGAGAATTTGGTCATTCCAGAGAAATTATGTAAAATGGACAAGTTCCTAGAGGTCCCGGGGCCCCCCGAAGCTTTTCCTATACCCAAGCGGGTGGCGGACATTGTAAATAAAGAATGGGAAAGGCCCGGTATACCTTTCGTCCCTCCCCCCATATTTAAAAAATTGTTTCCTATGGTCGACCCCAGAAAGGACTTATGGCAGACAGTCCCCAAGGTCGAGGGGGCAGTTTCTACTCTAAACAAACGCACCACTATACCCATAGAAGATAGTTGTGCTTTCAAAGATCCTATGGATAAAAAATTAGAAGGTTTGCTTAAAAAGATGTTTGTTCAGCAAGGTTACCTTCTACAACCAATTTCATGCATTGTTCCTGTCACTACAGCAGCGTGTTTCTGGTTCGATGAACTAGAAAAGGCGCTCAATAATAATTCTTCTTCTTATGAGGAGATTATGGACAGAATTCATGCTCTCAAATTGGCTAATTCTTTCACCCTAGACGCCACTTTGCAATTGGCTAGGTTAGCGGCGAAAAATTCTGGTTTTGCTATTGTGGCGCGCAGAGCGCTTTGGCTAAAATCTTGGTCAGCGGATGCGTCTTCCAAGAACAAATTGCTTAACATTCCTTTCAAGGGGAAAACGCTGTTTGGCCCTGACTTGAAAGAGATTATCTCTGATATCACTGGGGGCAAGGGCCACGCCCTTCCTCAGGATAGGTCTTTCAAAGCCAAAAATAAACCTAATTTTCGTCCCTTTCGCAGAAACGGACCAGCCCCATGTGCTACGTCCTCTAAGCAAGAGGGTAATACTTCTCAAGCCAAGCCACCCTGGAGGCCAATGCAAGGCTGGAACAAAGGAAAGCAGGCCAAGAAACCTGCCACTGCTACCAAGACAGCATGAGATGTTGGCCCCCGATCCGGGACCGGATCTGGTGGGGGGCAGACTCTCTCTCTTCGCTCAGGCTTGGGCAAGAGATGTTCTGGATCCTTGGGCACTAGAAATAGTCTCCCAAGGTTATCTTCTGGAATTCAAGGGGCTTCCCCCAAAGGGGAGGTTCCACAGGTCTCAATTGTCTTCAGACCACATAAAAAAACAGGCATTCTTACATTGTGTAGAAGACCTGTTAAAAATGGGAGTGATTCATCCTGTTCCATTAGGAGAACAAGGGATGGGGTTCTACTCCAATCTGTTCGTAGTTCCCAAAAAAGAGGGAACATTCAGACCAATCTTAGATCTCAAGATCCTAAACAAGTTTCTCAAGGTTCCATCGTTCAAAATGGAAACCATTCGAACAATTCTTCCTTCCATCCAGGAAGGTCAATTCATGACCACGGTGGATTTAAAGGATGCGTATCTACATATTCCTATCCACAAGGAACATCATCGGTTCCTAAGGTTCGCATTCCTGGACAAGCATTACCAGTTTGTGGCACTTCCGTTCGGATTAGCCACTGCTCCAAGAATTTTCACAAAGGTACTAGGGTCCCTTCTAGCGGTGCTAAGACCAAGGGGCATTGCAGTAGTACCTTACTTGGACGACATTCTGATTCAAGCGTCGTCCCTTCCACAAGCAAAGGCTCACACGGACATTGTCCTGGCCTTTCTCAGATCTCACGGGTGGAAAGTGAACGTAGAAAAAAGTTCGCTATCTCCGTCAACAAGGGTTCCCTTCTTGGGAACAATAATAGACTCCTTAGAAATGAGGATTTTTCTGACAGAGGCCAGAAAATCAAAACTTCTAAACTCTTGTCAAATACTTCATTCTGTTCCTCTTCCTTCCATAGCGCAGTGCATGGAAGTAATAGGTTTGATGGTAGCGGCAATGGACATAGTTCCTTTTGCGCGAATTCATCTAAGACCATTACAACTGTGCATGCTCAGTCAGTGGAATGGGGACTATACAGACTTGTCTCCGACGATACAAGTAGATCAGAGGACCAGAGATTCACTCCGTTGGTGGCTGTCCCTGGACAACCTGTCACAGGGGATGAGCTTCCGCAGACCAGAGTGGGTCATTGTCACGACCGACGCCAGTCTGGTGGGCTGGGGCGCGGTCTGGGGACCCCTGAAAGCTCAGGGTCTTTGGTCTCGGGAAGAATCTCTTCTCCCGATAAATATTCTGGAACTGAGAGCGATATTCAATGCTCTCAAGGCTTGGCCTCAGCTAGCAAAGGCCAAGTTCATACGGTTTCAATCAGACAACATGACAACTGTTGCGTACATCAACCATCAGGGGGGAACAAGGAGTTCCCTGGCGATGGAAGAAGTGACCAAAATCATCCAATGGGCGGAGACTCACTCCTGCCACTTGTCTGCAATCCACATCCCAGGAGTGGAAAATTGGGAAGCGGATTTTCTGAGTCGTCAGACATTTCATCCGGGGGAGTGGGAACTCCATCCGGATATCTTTGCCCAAATTACTCAATTGTGGGGCATTCCAGACATGGATCTGATGGCCTCTCGTCAGAACTTCAAGGTTCCTTGCTACGGGTCCAGATCCAGGGATCCCAAGGCGACTCTAGTAGATGCACTAGTAGCACCTTGGACCTTCAAACTAGCTTATGTATTCCCGCCGTTTCCTCTCATCCCCAGGCTGGTAGCCAGGATCAATCAGGAGAGGGCATCGGTGATCTTGATAGTTCCTGCGTGGCCACGCAGGACTTGGTATGCAGACCTGGTGAATATGTCATCGGCTCCACCATGGAAGCTACCTTTGAGACGAGACCTTCTTGTTCAAGGTCCGTTCGAACATCCGAATCTGGTCTCACTCCAACTGACTGCTTGGAGATTGAACGCTTGATCTTATCAAAGCGAGGGTTCTCAGATTCTGTCATTGATACTCTTGTTCAGGCCAGAAAGCCTGTAACTAGAAAAATCTACCACAAAATATGGAAAAAATTTATCTGTTGGTGTGAATCTAAAGGATTCCCTTGGGACAAGGTAAAAATTCCTAAGATTCTATCCTTTCTTCAAGAAGGTTTGGAGAAAGGATTATCTGCAAGTTCTTTGAAGGGACAGATTTCTGCCTTGTCTGTGTTACTTCACAAAAAGCTGGCAGCTGTGCCAGATGTTCAAGCCTTTGTTCAGGCTCTGGTTAGAATCAAGCCTGTTTACAAACCTTTGACTCCTCCTTGGAGTCTCAATTTAGTTCTTTCAGTTCTTCAGGGGGTTCCGTTTGAACCCTTACATTCCGTTGATATTAAGTTATTATCTTGGAAAGTTTTGTTTCTGGTTGCAATTTCTTCTGCTAGAAGAGTTTCAGAATTATCTGCTCTGCAGTGTTCTCCCCCTTATCTGGTGTTCCATGCAGATAAGGTGGTTTTACGTACTAAACCTGGTTTTCTTCCGAAAGTTGTTTCTAACAAAAACATTAACCAGGAGATAGTAGTGCCTTCTTTGTGTCCGAATCCAGTTTCAAAGAAGGAACGTTTGTTGCACAATTTGGATGTAGTTCGTGCTCTAAAATTCTATTTAGATGCTACAAAGGATTTTAGACAAACATCTTCTTTGTTTGTTGTTTATTCTGGTAAAAGGAGAGGTCAAAAAGCAACTTCTACCTCTCTCTCTTTTTGGATTAAAAGCATCATCAGATTGGCTTACGAGACTGCCGGACGGCAGCCTCCTGAAAGAATCACAGCTCATTCCACTAGGGCTGTGGCTTCCACATGGGCCTTCAAGAACGAGGCTTCTGTTGATCAGATATGTAAGGCAGCGACTTGGTCTTCACTGCACACTTTTACTAAATTTTACAAATTTGATACTTTTGCTTCTTCTGAGGCTATTTTTGGGAGAAAGGTTTTGCAAGCCGTGGTGCCTTCCATCTAGGTGACCTGATTTGCTCCCTCCCTTCATCCGTGTCCTAAAGCTTTGGTATTGGTTCCCACAAGTAAGGATGACGCCGTGGACCGGACACACCAATGTTGGAGAAAACAGAATTTATGTTTACCTGATAAATTACTTTCTCCAACGGTGTGTCCGGTCCACGGCCCGCCCTGGTTTTTTTAATCAGGTCTGATAATTTATTTTCTTTAACTACAGTCACCACGGTATCATATGATTTCTCCTATGCAAATATTCCTCCTTTACGTCGGTCGAATGACTGGGGAAGGCGGAGCCTAGGAGGGATCATGTGACCAGCTTTGCTGGGCTCTTTGCCATTTCCTGTTGGGGAGGAGAATATCCCACAAGTAAGGATGACGCCGTGGACCGGACACACCGTTGGAGAAAGTAATTTATCAGGTAAACATAAATTCTGTTTTCATTTAATTAAGACACTCTCAGCTATGGTTTGGCACTTTATGCAAATTATATAAAGTTCTAAATATATGTATTGTACTTATATTTGCCATGAGTCAGGTTCATGTATTTCCTTCTGCAGACTGTCTGTTTCATATTTGGGAATATAAACACTTTAAGAAATGTATTTCTTACCTGGGGTTTTAGTCTTTTTCAATTTGACTACTTTTTGCATTTGCGGGTATTAGGCCCGCGGGTGCGTCAAATGTTAGACTTTATTGCGTAATTTTTGGCGCGAATTTTTTTGGCGCTGGAAATTACGTTTTTGACGCAACTTTGTCATTTCTGGCGTCATACGTGACGTCGAGACCTTTCACACGGCAGCGTCATTAGTGACGCAAGTGTGTCATTTCCGGTCATTTTTGGCGCCAAAAAAGTTTACGTTACGTTGTGCGTCATACTTGGCGCCAATTTTTCTTCATTATTTCAATACGCCATTGTTGTTTGCCTCCTGCTTTCTTTTCTATCAAGAGGCCTATGCTTTTGCATTTTTTCCCATTCCTGAAACTGTCATTTAAGGAAATAGATAATTTTGCTTTAAATTTTGTTTTTTTCTTACATTGAGCAAGATGTCCCAATCTGATCCTGCCTCTGAAGTTTCTGCTGGAACATTGCTACCTGACATGGGTTCTACAAAAGCTAAGTGCATTTGTTGTAAAATTGTAGAAATTATTCCACCGAATGTCATTTGTAATAGTTGTCATGATAAACTTTTACATGCAGATAGTGTTTCTATCAGTAATAGTACATTGCCAGTTGCAGTTCCTTCAACTTCTAATGTGCATGATATACCTGTAAATTTTAAAGAATTTGTTTCTGATTCTATTATGAAGGCTTTGTCTGCATTTCCAACTTCTAATAAACGTAAAAGGTCTTTTAAAACTTCTCATTTAGCTGATGAAATTTCAAATGACCAACAACCTAATAATTCATCCTCTTCTGATGAGGATCTATCTGAAACAGAAGATACTTCCTCAGATATTGACACTGACAAATCTACTTATTTATTTAAAATAGATTATATGCGTTCTTTATTAAAAGAAGTGTTAATTACTTTGGATATTGAGGTAACCAGTCCTATTGACGTTCAGTCTAATAAACGTTTAAATACTGTTTTTAAACCTCCTGTGGTTTCCCCAGGTGTTTTTCCCATTCCTGAGGCTATTTCTGATATGATTTCTAGGGAATGGAATAAGCCAGGTACTTCCTTTATTCCTTCTTCAAGGTTTAAGAGACTGTATCCTTTACCAGCAAAATCTATAGAGTTTTGGGAAAAGGTCCCCAAAGTTGATGGGGCTATTTCTACTCTTGCTAAATGTACCACTATTCCTATGGAAGATAGCACTTCCTTTAGGGATCCTTTAGATAGGAAACTTGAATCTTATCTAAGGAAGGCCTATTTATATTCCGGTCATCTTCTCAGACCTGCTATTTCTTTGGGTGATGTTGTGGCTGCATCAACTTTCTGGTTGGAAACTTTAGCGCAACATGAATTGGATTTTGACATATCTAGCATTGTTCACTTACTGCAACATGCTAATCATTTTATTTGTGATGCAATTTTTGATATAATCAAAATTGATGTTAGATCCATGTCTTTAGCTGTATTAGCTAGAAGAGCTTTATGGCTTAAATCTTGGAATGCTGATATGACATCTAAATCTAGATTACTATCTCTTTCTTTCCAAGGTAATAATTTATTTGGTTCTCAGTTGGATTCTATTATTTCAACTATCACTGGAGGAAAAGGAGTTTTTTTGCCTCAGGATAAAAAACCTAAGGGTAAATCTAAGGCTTCTCACCGTTTTCGTTCCTTTCGTCAGAATAAGGAACAAAAACTCAATCCTCCTCCCAAGAAATCTGCTTCCAGTTGGAAGCCTTACTCAAATTGGAATAAATCCAAGCCATTTAGGAAAAAAAAGTCTGCCCCTAAGTCCGCATGAAGGTGCGGCCCTCATTCCAGCTCAGCTGGTAGGGGGCAGATTAAGGTTTTTCAAGGATTGTTGGATAAAATCTGTCCAAAATCATTGGATTCAGAGCATTGTCTCTCAAGGGTATCGAATAGGATTCAAAGTAAGACCTCCTGTGAGACGATTTTTTCTCTCACGCATCCCTGTAAATCCAGTAAAAGCTCAGGCTTTTCTGAAGTGTGTTTCAGACCTGGAGTCTTCAGGGGTATTCATGCCAGTTGCTCTTCAGGAACAAGGTTTGAGGTTTTATTCAAACCTATTCATTGTACCAAAGAAAGAAAATTTGTTCAGACCAGTTCTGGATCTGAAAATTTTGAATCGTTATGTAAGAGTACCAACTTTCAAGATGGTAACTATAAGGACTATTCTGCCTTTTGTTCAGCAAGGACATTATATGTCCACAATAGACTTGCAGGATGCATACCTTCATATTCCGATTCATCCAGAACACTTTCAGTTTCTGAGATTCTCTTTTCTAGACGAGCACTACCAATTTGTTGCTCTTCCATTTGGCCTAGCAACAGCTCCAAGAATTTTTTCAAAGGTTCTGGGTGCCCTACTATCTGTAATCAGAGAACAGGGTATTGCGGTGTTTCCTTATTTGGACGATATCTTGGTACTAGCTCAGTCTTTACATTTAGCAGAATCTCACACAAATCAACTAGTGTTGTTTCTTCGGAAACATGGTTGGAGGATCAATTTACCAAAAAGTTTCTTGATTCCTCAGACAAGGGTCACCTTTTTAGGCTTCCAGATAGATTCAGTGTCCATGACTCTGTCTCTAACAGACAAGAGACGTTTAAAGTTGGTTGCTGCCTGCCGGCACCTTCAGTCTCAGTCATTCCCTTCAGGGGCTATGTGCATGGAAGTTTTAGGTCTCATGACTGCAGCATCGGACGCGATCCCCTTTGCTCGTTTTCACATGAGACCTCCACAGCTTTGTATGCTGAATCAATGGTGCAGGGATTATACAAAGATATCACAATTAATATCCTTGAATCCCAATGTACGACACTCTCTGACATGGTGGATAGATCACCATCGTTTGGTTCAAGGGGCTTCTTTTGTTCGCCCAACCTGGACTGTGATCACAACAGATGCGAGTCTTTCAGGTTGGGGAGCTGTTTGGGGATCTCTGACAGCACAAGGGGTTTGGAAATCTCAAGAGGCGAGATTACCAATAAATATTTTAGAACTCCGTGCAATTCTCAGGGCTCTTCAGTTCTGGCCTCTACTAAAGAGAGAACCGTTCATTTGTTTTCAGACAGACAATATCACAACGGTGGCTTATGTCAATCATCAGGGTGGGACTCACAGTCCCCAAGCTATGAAAGAAGTATCTCGGATACTTGCCTGGGTGGAATCCAGCTCCTGTCTAATATCTGCTGTGCATATCCCAGGCGTAGACAATTGGGAGGCGTCAGACTTTATCCAGGGGAGTGGTCTCTCCATCCAGATGTGTTTTCTCAGATTGTTCAGATGTGGGGGCTTCCAGAGATAGATCTCATGGCCTCTCATCTAAACAAGAAACTTCCCAGATACCTGTCCAGGTCCAGGGATGTTCAGGCGGAAGCAGTGGATGCGCTGACACTTCCTTGGTGTTATCAACCTGCTTACATCTTTCCGCCTCTAGTTCTCCTTCCAAGAGTGATCTCCAAAATCATCATGGAACAGTCTTTTGTGTTGCTGTTGGCTCCAGCATGGCCACACAGGTTTTGGTATGCGGATCTGGTTTGGATGTCCAGTTGCCCGCCTTGGCCACTTCTGTTACGGCCAGACCTACTATCTCAAGGTCTGGTTTTCCATCAGGATCTCAAATCATTAAATTTGAAGGTGTGGAAATTAAACGCTTAGTTCTAAGTCATAGAGGTTTCTCTGACTCAGTGATTAATACTATGTTACAAGCTCGTAAATCTGTTTCTAGAAAGATTTATTATAGAGTTTGGAAGACTTACATTTCGTGGTGTTCTTCTCATAAATTCTCCTGGCATTCTTTTAGAATTCCTAGAATTTTACAGTTTCTTCAGGATGGTTTGGATAAGGGTTTGTCTGCAAGTTCCTTGAAAGGACAAATCTCTGCTCTTTCTGTTTTATTTCACAGAAAGATTGCTATTCTTCCTGATATTCACTGTTTTGTACAGGCTTTAGTTCGTATTAAGCCTGTCATTAAATCAATTTCTCCTCCTTGGAGTCTTAATTTGGTTCTGAAGGCTTTACAGGCTCCTCCATTTGAGCCTATGCATTCTTTGGACATTAAACTACTTTCCTGGAAAGTGTTGTTCCTTTTGGCTATTTCTTCTGCTAGAAGAGTTTCTGAGCTATCTGCTCTTTCTTGTGAGTCTCCTTTTCTGATTTTTCATCAGGATAAGGCAGTTTTGCGGACTTCTTTTCAATTTTTACCTAAGGTTGTGAATTCTAACAACATTAATAGAGAAATTGTTGTTCCTTCCTTGTGTCCTAATCCTAAGAATTCTTTGGAGAGATCCTTACATTCTTTGGATGTGGTATGAGCTTTGAAATATTATGTGGAAGCTACTAAAAATTTCAGGAAGACTTCCAGTTTATTTGTTTTATTTTCTGGTCCTAGGAAAGGTCAGAAAGCTTCTGCTATTTCCTTGGCTTCTTGGTTGAAACTTTTGATTCATCAAGCTTATTTGGAATCGGGTCAAACCCCACCTCAGAGAATTACAGCTCATTCTACTAGATCAGTCTCCACTTCATGGGCTTTTAAGAATGAAGCTTTAGTTAATCAGATTTGCAAAGCAGCGACTTGGTCCTCTTTGCATACATTTACTAAATTCTACCATTTTGATGTATTTGCTTCTTCTGAAGCAGTTTTTGGTAGAAAAGTTCTTCAGGCAGCGGTTTCAGTTTGATTCTTCTGCTTTTGATTTAAGTTTTTTTCTTTCAAAGTGAAAATAACTTATTTTTTGGGTTGTGGATTATTTTTTCAGCGGAATATGGCTGTTTTTATTTTATTCCCTCCCTCTCTAGTGACTCTTGAGTGGAAGACTCCACATCTTGGGTATTGATATCCCATATGTCACTAGCTCATGGACTCTTGCCAATTACATGAAAGAAAACATAATTTATGTAAGAACTTAACTGATAAATTCATTTCTTTCATATTGGCAAGAGTCCATGAGGCCCACCCTTTTTATGGTGGTTATGATTTTTTTGTATAAAGCACAATTATTTCCAAATTTCCTTTGTTGATGCTTTCTACTCCTTTCTTTATCACCCCACTGCTTGGCTATTCGTTAAACTGAATTGTGGGTGTGGTGAGGGGTGTATTTATAGGCATTTTGAGGTTTGGGAAACTTTGCCCCTCCTGGTAGGATTGTATATCCCATATGTCACTAGCTCATGGACTCTTGCCAATATGAAAGAAATGAATTTATCAGGTAAGTTCTTACATAAATTATGTTTTTTAAACAATACAAATTTCCTTCCATAAGGCAGGGAGAGTACACTACTTCATTCCTTACTGTTGGGAAATACAACACCTGGCCACCAGGAGGAGGCAAAGACACCCCAGCCAAAGGCTTAAATATCCCTCCCACTTCCCCTATCCCTCAGTCATTCTTTGCCTTTCGTCACTATAGGAGGTGGCAGAGAAGTGTCAGATTCGGAGAGTCCTGTAATGGGTATATTCCCTTCGAGAAAGGACTGGAGTTTTAAGTAGTCATGTCAACCTCTCAGGGAGAGTATTGATGAAAGTTAGAGTTTGGAGATGCAGGGAAAGTTTTTCTGTGAACCCATCCAAACTGTCGCTAATAGCTCCTGAGCAATCCATGTTGACGAGTTTCACTGCTTGCTGCTACACACTCAAGTCTATGTCAGAAGCGCTGCTGCAAGACTATCGCACTTGACAGGCTGTGCCTGTTTCACAGCATGGATCCTGTAGGGTAAGACAGTTTTTTATATATACAATTTTTAAAAACGCTATACAGGGTCACAGTGTGGCTCCTTTATACCTTGATAGGATCAAGGGTTAATATCTCCTTCAGGGAGATTATTTGATCAGTTTGGGGATTTATATCTGCTTAAAGGGACACTGAACCCAATTTTTTTCTTTTGTGATTCAGACAGAGCATGCAATTTTAAGCAACTTTCTAATTTACTCCTATTATCAAATTTTCTTCATTCTCTTGGTATCTTTATTTAAAATGCAAGAATGTAAGTTTAGATGCCGGCCCATTTTTGGTGAACAACCTGGGTTGTGCTTGCAGATTGGTGGATAAATTCATCCACCAATAAAAAAAAGTGCTGTCCAAAGTGCTGAACCAAAAAAAGCTTAGATGCCTTCTTTTTCAAATAAAGATAGCAAGAGAATGAAGAAAATTGATAATAGGAGTAAAATAGAAAGTTGCTTAAAATTGAATGCTCTATCTGAATCATAAAAGAAAAAAATTGGGTTCAGTGTCACTTTAATGTGAGTTTTTTTAGGCTCAAAGACTGTGTTGGGGTTTTTTTTGGCTTGGAACAAACCGGTTTCACTTTCGTTTTTGAAGTGTTGCACAGCTCATAATAGCTTGGACCCCTTTTTCATAGCAGAGGGATGTCGTACCACGTGACCGGGTGCGGTCTCATTTCCTAAGATCCTGCTGCAGACACTCCTGAGGAGAATGTTTTCACTGTTGGCTGTCTGGGTCTAGGAGGTGGTGAGTGCCCCAGCCATTGGGAGTATTAAGGTGCCATTTTTTAAACAAGTGTTTCTTTTTGATTGTCCTTCTGTGCGTATATACAAAGCTATGGAGGACTCTGATACTACATTAGAAGGTTCCGCTCCTTCTGTACTGATTAATAATTCCTGTTTATATTGTGAGGAGGCTGTGGTTTGCCCGCCTGCTCAATTTTGTTCCATTTGCCTAAACGCTGTTCTAAAGTCTAATAAGGGAGACAAGCCTGCTAATACTCATAGCGCTATTAGCCCTTCTGAGACGTCTACTTCTCAGGAATCTGGTTCTCCTGACCTAGAGTCATCTAAATGTTTGTCGGATTTAGCTACTATATCCCAGCTATCCGAGGATGAGTTAACCTCTGTAGCTTCAGTGGGTGAACTTTGTGAGTTGGAAACTTCAGTTACTAAACCTCCTTCAGCGGAGGAACCCTCCTTTAGATTTAAAATTGAGCATCTGCATTTTTTATTAAAGAAGGTTCTGTCTACTCTAGAGGTTCCAGAGGCTACACTGCCTGAGGAGTCTAAGATCCCTAAATTAGACAGGATTTACGAAGATAGGAAGGTCCCTCTGACTTTTCCTATACCAGTTAAGATGGCGAACATTATTAGTAACAAATGGGAAAGAATAGGAACTTCTTAGCAAGAGTACATGAGCTAGTGACGTATGGGATATACATTCCTACCAGGAGGGGCAAAGTTTCCCAAACCTCAAAATGCCTATAAATACACCCCTCACCACACCCACAATTCAGTTTTACAAACTTTGCCTCCCGTGGAGGTGGTGAAGTAAGTTTGTGCTAGATTCTTCGTTGATATGCGCTTCGCAGCAGGCTGGAGCCCGGTTTTCCTCTCAGAGTGCAGTGACTGTCAGAGGGATGTGAAGAGAGTATTGCCTATTTGAATACCATGGTCTCCTTCTACGGGATCTATTTCATAGGTTCTCTGTTATCGGTCGTAGAGATTTCTTCTCCTACCTCCCTTTTCAGATCGACGATATACTCTCATATACCATTACCTCTACTGATTCTCGTTTCAGTACTGGTTTGGCTATCTACTATATGTAGATGAGTGTCTTGGGGTAAGTAAGTCTTATTTTATTATGACACTCTTAAGCTATGGTTGGGCACTTTATTTATAAAGTTCTAAATATATGTGTTTAAACTTATATTTGCCATGATTCAGGGTAATCAGTATTCCTTATTTCAGACAGTCAGTTTTATTATTTGGGATAATGCATATGAATGATTATTTTTTCTTACCTTAAAAGTTTTTCAATTGACTTTTTTTCCCTGTGGGCTGTTAGGCTCGCTGGGGCTGAAAATGCTTCAATTTATTGCGTCATTTTTGGCGCAGACTTTTTTGGTGCAAAAATTTTGTCATTTCCGGCGCCCTAATTGATGCCGGAAGTTGTTCGTGGTTGCGTAATTTTTTTGACGTTTTTTGTGTTCAGACGTTTTTTGCGCCAAAAATGTGGGCGTTATTTTTTTTGGCGTCACCGGATGTGGCGTCATACTTAGCGCCAAAAAATATAGGCGTTGTACTTAGCGCCAATAATGTGGGCGTCATTTTTGGCGCCAAAAAATGTGGGCGTCATTCTTGTCTCCACCTTTTCACATTATTTCACTCTCATTTTTCATTGCTTCTGGTTGCTAGAGGCTTGTTCATTGGCATTTTTTCCCATTCCTGAAACTGTCATTTAAGGAATTTGATAATTTTGCTTTATATGTTGTTTTTTCTATTACATACTGTATTGCAAGATTTCTCAACTTGACCCTGGATCAGAATCTACTTTTGGAAAGACGCTGCCTGATGCTGGTTCTACCAAAGTTAAGTGCATTTGTTGTAAACTTGTGGTAACTGTTCCTCCGGCTGTAGTTTGTGATGAATGTCATGATAAACTTGCTAATGCAGATAGTATTTCCATTAGTAATAATCCATTACCTGTTGTTGTTCCCTCAACATCTAATGCTCAGGATGTTCCTGTTAATGTAAAATAATTTGTTTCTAAATCTATTAGGAAGGCTCTGTCTGTTATTCCTCCTTCCAGTAAACGTAAAAGGTCTTAAAACTTCTCATATTTCAGATGAATTTTTAAGTGACCGTCATCATTCTGACTTGTCTGTTTCTGATGAGGATTTATCTGGTTCAGAAGATTCTGTCTCAGATATTGACACTGATAAATCTTCATATTTATTTAAAATGGAATTTATTCGTTCTTTACTTAAAGAAGTGTTAATCGCATTACAGGGAGTGCAGAATTATTAGGCAAATGAGTATTTTGACCATATCATCCTCTTTATGCATGTTGTCTTACTCCAAGCTGTATAGGCTCGAAAGCCTACTACCAATTAAGCATATTAGGTGATGTGCATCTCTGTAATGAGAAGGGGTGTGGTCTAATGACATCAACACCCTATATCAGGTGTGCATAATTATTAGGCAACTTCCTTTCCTTTGGCAAAATGGGTCAAAAGAAGGACTTGACAGGCTCAGAAAAGTCAAAAATAGTGAGATATCTTGCCGAGGGATGCAGCACTCTTAAAATTGCAAAGCTTCTGAAGCGTGATCATCGAACAATCAAGCGTTTCATTCAAAATAGTCAACAGGGTCGCAAGAAGCGTGTGGAAAAACCAAGGCGCAAAATAACTGCCCATGAACTGAGAAAAGTCAAGCGTGCAGCTGCCAAGATGCCACTTGCCACCAGTTTGGCCATATTTCAGAGCTGCAACATCACTGGAGTGCCCAAAAGCACAAGGTGTGCAATACTCAGAGACATGGCCAAGGTAAGAAAGGCTAAAAGACGACCACCACTGAACAAGACACACAAGCTGAAACGTCAAGACTGGGCCAAGAAATATCTCAAGACTGATTTTTCTAAGGTTTTATGGACTGATGAAATGAGAGTGAGTCTTGATGGGCCAGATGGATGGGCCCGTGGCTGTATTGGTAAAGGGCAGAGAGCTCCAGTCCGACTCAGACGCCAGCAAGGTGGAGGTGGAGTACTGGTTTGGGCTGGTATCATCAAAGATGAGCTTGTGGGGCCTTTTCGGGTTGAGGATGGAGTCAAGCTCAACTCCCAGTCCTACTGCCAGTTTCTGGAAGACACCTTCTTCAAGCAGTGGTACAGGAAGAAGTCTGCATCCTTCAAGAAAAACATGATTTTCATGCAGGACAATGCTCCATCACACGCGTCCAAGTACTCCACAGCGTGGCTGGCAAGAAAGGGTATAAAAGAAGAAAATCTAATGACATGGCCTCCTTGTTCACCTGATCTGAACCCCATTGAGAACCTGTGGTCCATCATCAAATGTGAGATTTACAAGGAGGGAAAACAGTACACCTCTCTGAACAGTGTCTGGGAGGCTGTGGTTGCTGCTGCACGCAATGTTGATGGTGAACAGATCAAAACACTGACAGAATCCATGGATGGCAGGCTTTTGAGTGTCCTTGCAAAGAAAGGTGGCTATATTGGTCACTGATTTGTTTTTGTTTTGTTTTTGAATGTCAGAAATGTATATTTGTGAATGTTGAGATGTTATATTGGTTTCACTGGTAAAAATAAATAATTGAAATGGGTATATATTTGCTTTTTGTTAAGTTGTCTAATAATTATGCACAGTAATAGTCACCTGCACACACAGATATCCCCCTAAAATAGCTATAACTAAAAACAAACTAAAAACTACTTCCAAAACTATTCAGCTTTGATATTAATGAGTTTTCTTTCATGTAATTAGCAAGAGTCCATGAGCTAGTGACGTATGGGATATACATTCCTACCAGGAGGGGCAAAGTTTCCCAAACCTCAAAATGCCTATAAATACACCCCTCACCACACCCACAAATCAGTTTTACAAACTTTGCCTCCTGTGGAGGTGGTGAAGTAAGTTTGTGCTAGATTCTACGTTGATATGCGCTCCGCAGCAGGTTGGAGCCCGGTTTTCCTCTCAGCGTGCAGTGAATGTCAGAGGGATGTGAAGGGAGTATTGCCTATTTGAATTCAATGATCTCCTTCTACGGGGTCTATTTCATAGGTTCTCTGTTATCGGTCGTAGAGATTCATCTCTTACCTCTCTTTTCAGATCGACGATATACTCTTATATATACCATTACCTCTACTGATTCTCGTTTCAGTACTGGTTTGGCTTTTTACTACATGTAGATGAGTGTTCTGGGGTAAGTAAGTCTTATTTTCTGTGACACTCTAAGCTATGGTTGGGCACTTTTATATAAAGTTCTAAATATATGTGTTTAAACATTTATTTGCCTTGATTCAGGATGTTCAACTTTCCTTATTTTCAGACAGTCAGTTTCATATTTGGGATAATGCATATGAATAATTAAATTTTTTTCTTACCTTAAAATTTGACTTTTTTTCCTGTGGGCTGTTAGGCTCGCGGGGGCTGAAAATGCTTCATTTTATTGCGTCATTCTTGGCGCGGACTTTCTTGGCGCAAAAATTTTCTTGTCATTTCCGGCATCATACGTGTCGCCGGAAGTTGTCATTTTTTTGACGTTTTTGCGCCAAAAAATGACGGCGTGTTTTGGCGCCAAAAGCATTTAGGCACCAAATAATGTGGGCGGCTTTTTTTGGCGCTAAAAAATTTGAGCGTCATTGTTGTCTCCACAATATTTAAGTCTCATTATTTATTGCTTCTGGTTGCTAGAAGCTTGTTCATTGGCATTTTTTTTTCCCATTCCTGAAACTGTCATTTAAGGAATTTGATCAATTTTGCTTTATATGTTGTTTTTTCTATTACATATTGCAAGATGTCTCAAATGGACTCTGAATCAGAAGCCACTTTTGGAAAAACGCTTAACTGAGTTTCAGTTCTACCAAAGCTAAGTTCATTTATTTTAAATGTTATAAATGTTTATCTTTAGCTATGGTTTGTAATAAGATATTATGTTATACTTTTACATGCGGAATCCATTAGTATTTATGCTTTA